>NW_008584677.1:4433-6025 GCF_000691845.1 Merops nubicus | reverse complement strand
AGATCCCCCTGGCAGATCCTTCAAACCCTCAAGGAGCTCCACAACCACCCAACATCTGATGTTGGTGGGAGATGTTGGTGTCACCTCCCAACATAGCGAGTCTGCACCTCGATCCCCTGCTCCACACCATCACTAATTAAACAAAATTAATTAACCTGAAGAGCCCTGGCCCCAAACCCAAGCCCTGGGGGGCCAAAGCTTCGTGCCCATCCCACGGGGTCATTTTTGGCAAGGGGGAAGACGAAAGGTTTGGGTGTTGTTTGAGGGTGGGATGGGGGAACTGGGGAGACCGGGAAGGGGATGAATCCGTGGCTGGCAAGGGCGGGGCCTCCAGATGCCAGGGCCAGGCGTGGCTGGGTGTTGCCCCCGAGCCCAGCGAGCCCCAGCACGTGGGGCGAGCCCAGAGCTGAGTCACGCCGAAAACACGCCCGGAAAAAACCCAACGAGGGGGGAAATCGAGGGGTAAAATCCCTCCCCAAGGGACGTCGCCCGTCTGGAGCCCGGGAGATGTGCCCACGGCGCCAGGGCTGGGGGGGGAGGAGGAGGAAAAGGTAGCCCACTGGCCCCCGGGGCTCTCGTAGAGCCCCTCGGGCTAGTCCACATGCTTCTGGGCTGGTCCATGGTCCCCCTGGGCTCAGGCACAGCCCCTCGGGCTAGTCCACAGGCCCCTTGGCTCAGGCACAGCCCCTTGGGTGAGTCCACATTCCCCTGGGCTACGTCATAGCCCTCTGGGCTAGTCCACAGGTCCCTAAGATGGGTCACAGCCCCTTGGGCTAGTCCACAGGTCCCTGGGCTGGGTCACAGCCTCCTGGGCTAGTCCACATGCCCCTTGGCTTAGTCACAGTCCCCTAGAGCTCAGTCACATTCCCCTGGGCTCAGGCACAGCCCCTTGGGTGAGTCCAAGTTCCCCTGGGCTACGTCATAGCCCTCGGGGCTAGTCCACAGGTCCCTGGGCTGGGTCACAGCCCCCTGGGCTAGTCCACATGCCCCTTGGCTTAGTCACAGTCCCCTAGAGCTCAGTCACATTCCCCTGGGCTCAGGCACAGCCCCTTGGGCTACTCCACAGGCCCCTGGGGCTCAGTCACAGCCCCATGGGCGAGTCCACAGATCCCTGTGCTTGGCCACAACCCTCTGGGCTAGTCCACAGGCTCTTGGGTTCAGTCACAACCCCTTGGGCTAGTCCACAGGCCCCGTGGCCTTGGTCACAGCCCCCTGGGCTAATCCACACTCCCCGTGGCTCAGTCCCAGCCCTCTGGACTAGTCCACAGGCCTTCTATGCTCAGTCCCAGCCCCTTGGGCTAGTCCACATTCCCCTGGGCTAGCCCATGGCCCCCCCGGGCTAGCCCACAGGCCCCGGTGCCAGAAGCCGCGACGCTCGTTTCCGAAACTCTCTGGAAAGAGCCAAGGAGTTAAAAATAGTCCCCCAAAAAAACCCCAAAAGCCATTGGGGAGCCACACCCTGCCCCCCCGGCTGCTCCCGACAGATTTCTGCCCAATCCCGGGAATTCTGTGATCCCCTCCTCGACCAAAAACCACCAAACTGAACCCAAAAAAGGGAGTCGGGGATGGGGGGGGGGGCGCCGGAGATTCCG
>NW_008584677.1:2565-4406 GCF_000691845.1 Merops nubicus | reverse complement strand
AGTCGGGGCTGGGGGGGAGGCCGCCGAAGCTTCCGGAGCGGCTCGTTCCCAAGGAAAACGCCTCCAAAAAAAGCCAATTCCATCCCAGCTTCTGGAATTTCCTTCCCACCGAGGCGCTTTCCAGGCATTGTGTCAACTCCGGGAGCAACCGGCGGCTCCTTCCCCAACCCCCCCCTCGACAAAAATTTCCCTTTTCCTCTCCTTTTACACCCAAAAATTCCTCCGGCGAACGAATCGCCCCGAAAAGGGGGGACGAGCACTCAAAAAAAGTCCCATTTTCAGGGTTTTTTTAGGGATTTCTCGCCCCAGAGGGGCCGAGGGGGGTTGTTTTCACCCTGCTCTTCACCGATCCCGAGGGATTTGGGGTTATTTTTCCAGCTTTTCCTTCCTTTTAAGGCAAAAACGGACTTTAGACGGAGGCGCGACACGAGCCGGGCACTTTGTTTGCTCCGGAAAATTTACGGTCAGGATCCTCCCAGGTTTTATTTTTCCATGAGCTCATCACCTTCAAAAAAATAAATAAACCATAAATAAACATCTCCAGTTCAAAAAAAAAAAACAACAAACTGGAAAAAGGGTTATTTTGGGGGGGAATTTTTAGCGTGGAAATGAAGCTTTTTTCCACGGCCTAGGCCTCGATTTTCGCACCGTGCCGCCGAACCGGGCCCGGCGGGTTTATTTTGGCTATTTTTTTTAGGTTGAATTTTGAGGTTTTTAGTTAAATCTCCCCGGTTTGTGGTTTCTGGCTGGCTCCAGACTCTAAACTCCCGGAGGAATTCCCCAGACCAGGATAATTAGCGGGATGTTGCTAATTACAGGCGCTAACGGATCCCACTTCGCCTCGGGAGCGGGGAAAAACACCCCAAAAAATGAGGAAAAAAGGGAATGTTTGAGGGGAAAATTACATCAAGGAGCGACGTCCACTGCGCCCAGCCCCTTTTCCTTCCTCGTTGGGGGTTGTTTTTGGATGATAATTAAAAAAAATATTATTTTATTATTCTTTTTTCCCTCTTAATTAATTAGTGGCTACAGGCCGGGCCGAGAGGGAGGTCAAGCCGTGGAGATTCTCGTCATTCTTTGCCCATTTTAGGCTCGTTTTAGGAAAAAACAATCAGGAAGCAGTCACAGGAGGTCCAACCGGCTCTTGCCCCGACCCCGTTTTGGGGTAAAAAGGTGAAATTCCTCAGGTCTGGTTTTGCCACATCCACCAATTCCTGCCCTGAAAGCGGGCGCTGGTTGAAGTGGGAGGAAAAAGCTGAAAACACCCCAAAAATCCTCCCCAAAAAATCAAAGCCGATCCCGAAACGAATTAAGGGATTCTGTCCTATTTACGCCAGCCCAAAATCTTCATTTTCCCCCCCAATTCCTGCCCGTTTTTGTTGGGAATTCCTGGCTCTTTGGTGTCAAAGTGCCTCAAACCTGCCACCGAAGAGGCACCTTGGGGGCCAACCATCCTTCCAGTGGGATGAAGCGGATGGATTTGGGGGAAAAAAAAAACACTCAGGAACCCCCAAACTGGCCAAAAAACAGGAAAAATCATGCTGAGAACCTGGAAAATGAGTTTTTTTTGTGGTGAATATCAAGGAACGGCACAAAGCGGAACGGGGAAAACGCTGGTGGTGGGAGCAAAGGTTTCCACCCCACCCCCTCCCAAAAAAAAAAAGATGGGAAATTGGGATTTGGGGCAATAAAAAGGGTGATTTTTGTTCCTCCCGGAGCGTTTTGGTGATGCCGGGACGGCCGGAGGGACGCCGGGATGGCCAGAGGGATGCCGGGAGATTATTCCCTGCTGCTCCGACCGCATAGTTGAGATTCCAGAGGAGAAACCCCAGGGACTGGCC
>NW_008584677.1:0-2280 GCF_000691845.1 Merops nubicus | reverse complement strand
GGAGCCAGCAGCTGCCGCGCCGGGAACGCGGCCGTGTGTGGCCCGGGAGGAGGAGGAGGAGGAGATGAAGAGTTGAGGTGGAGGAAAAGTCACTGGATGAGGGAAATGTTTCTTAATTGGGGTGAAACGGGGGCGAAACGTCTCCAAACAGGGACAAAACAGTTGTGAAATGGGGCAAAATGGTTGTGAAATGGGGCAAAACGCTTCCCAAGGGGGCAAAACAGTTGTGAAATGGGGCAAAATGCTCCCCAAGGGGGCAAAACAATTGTGAAATGGGGCAAAACGGTTGTGAAATGGGGCAAAACGGCTCCAAACATGGACAAAATGGTTGTGAAACGGGGCAAAATGCCTCCAAAATGGGGCAAAACGCCTCCAAAATGGGGCAAAATGGTTCTGATATGGGGTAAAATGCCTCCAAAATGGGGCAAAACGCCTCCAAAATGGGGCAAAATGGTTCTGATATGGGGTAAAATGCCTCCAAAATGGGGCAAAACGCCTCCAAAATGGGGCAAAATGGTTCTGATATGGGGTAAAATGCCTCCAAAATGGGGCAAAACGCCTCCAAAATGGGGCAAAATGGTTCTGATATGGGGTAAAATGCCTCCAAAATGGGGCAAAACGCCTCCAAAATGGGGCAAAATGGTTCTGATATGGGGTAAAATGCCTCCAAAATGGGGCAAAACGCCTCCAAAATGGGGCAAAATGGTTCTGATATGGGGTAAAATGCCTCCAAAATGGGGCAAAACGCCTCCAAAATGGGGCAAAATGGTTCTGATATGGGGTAAAATGCCTCCAAAATGGGGCAAAACGCCTCCAAAATGGGGCAAAATGGTTCTGATATGGGGTAAAATGCCTCCAAAATGGGGCAAAACGCCTCCAAAATGGGGCAAAATGGTTCTGATATGGGGTAAAATGCCTCCAAAATGGGGCAAAACGCCTCCAAAATGGGGCAAAATGGTTCTGATATGGGGTAAAATGCCTCCAAAATGGGGCAAAACGCCTCCAAAATGGGGCAAAATGGTTCTGATATGGGGTAAAATGCCTCCAAAATGGGGCAAAACGCCTCCAAAATGGGGCAAAATGGTTCTGATATGGGGTAAAATGCCTCCAAAATGGGGCAAAACGCCTCCAAAATGGGGCAAAATGGTTCTGATATGGGGTAAAATGCCTCCAAAATGGGGCAAAACGCCTCCAAAATGGGGCAAAATGGTTCTGATATGGGGTAAAATGCCTCCAAAATGGGGCAAAACGGCTCCAAACATGGACAAAGTGGTTCTGAAATGGGGCAAAATGCCTCCCCGGGGGGCAAAACGGTTCTGAAACGGGGCAAAATGCCTCCAAAGGGGTCAAAACTGTTGTGAAATGGGGCAAAACGCCTCCAAACATGGACGAAATGGTTCTGAAATGGGGGGAAATGGCTCCAAACAGGACCAAAATGCTCCCAAAATGGGGCAAAACTGTAGTGGAATAGGGCAAAATGCTCCAAACATGGAGGGGCTTAGTTGTGAAAGGGGCAAAATGGTTCTGAAATGGGGCAAAACGGCTCCAAATGCCACCAAATGGGGCAAAATGGCTCCAGACATGAAGAAAATCGTTCTGAAAGGGGGCAAAATGCCACCAAGTGGGGCAAAATGCCTCCAAAATGGGGCAAATGGTCAAAGAGGGCAAAATGCTCCCAAAATTGGCCCAAACTACACTGAACGGGGGCAAAATGGTCCCGAAACGGGGCAAAACCTCAACTCCCACGTCCCAAACTACAGGTGTTTAGCCCCAAAAACTCCTTCGACCGGTCGAAACCACCCGATTTTTTTCCCCCTTTGCCCAAAATTTTCCCATTTCACCCTTTTTTCCCCCCAAAACCTCAGCACCACTACAGCGACCAAACCCCAGTTTGCCCAGTTGGGTGTCAGTGACTTGGGGGGGCGGGGGAGGGGCTCCTCAGCCACCTCCCCCCCTCCAACAACACGCAATTAAAGTAATTAATGGGCTTATTAAACCCTCCAGCAGCCACCCCACCAGGGGGTCCTTAGGATGGGGGGCAAATGGGACCCCCCCCAAATTTCTCAACCCTTTCCTCACAGCACACACACCCTCCCCGAGTAGCCCCCCAAGACTTCTCACTTTAGAGGGGTCCCTGTCCTAAATGCTCAAAGACCCCCCACCCACGAGGTCCAGACCCCCTCTGAGACCCCCACAGCAGGCTCTGACCCCCTTTAGTCCCTCTCAGACCCCCCCCAGGACCCCCCCTTAGACACCCCCAGTCTCTGACCCCTTCTCAGA
>NW_008584676.1:0-3276 GCF_000691845.1 Merops nubicus | reverse complement strand
CACCACACCCCACAGCTTCGTGTCATCGGCACTCTTGCTGAGGGTGCACGCAATGCCACTGTCCATGTTGCTGACAAAGATGTTAAACAGCACTGGACCCAGAACAGCCCCCTGAGGACCTCCACTTGTCACTGGTCTCCACCTGAACTTCGACCCGTTGATCAAAACTCTTGAGTGCAGCTTTCTAGCCAGTTCCTTATGCACCGAGTGCTGCACCCATCAAGACCCTCTCTCCACCTTAGAGACAAGGGTGTCATGCGGGACAGGGTCAAATGCCTTGCACAAGTCCAAGTAGATGACTTCAGTTGCACTTCCCATATCTCCCAGAGCTGTAGCTCTGTTGTATTAAGCCACCAAACTAGTCAGGCACGATTTACCCTTAGTGAAGCCGTGTTGGCTGTCACCAATCACCTTACGTTTGATGTGCCTTAGTACAGATGCCAGGAGGATCTGCTCTGTGGTTTTACCTGGCACAGAGGTGAGGCTGACTGGTCTGTAGTTCTCTGAGCTTTCTTTGCTTCCCTTTTCAAAACTGTGGCTTATGTTTCCCCTTTTGCAATCTGTAGGAACTTTACTGCCACGCCTTCTCAGGTACGATGGCTACTGGCCTAGCAACCTCAGCTGCCAGTTCCTTCCAGACCCCTGGATGTGTCTCGTCAGGTCCCATGGACTTGTGCACCTTCACATGCTGTTAGATCCAGCTGGAAGAATCCTTCAGGAGTTAATGTCGGCTGTTGGTATTGGAAGAATTACCTACATGCTGTCCATGTGAAGGGAGAACGCACAACTGGGTGCTTTCTTACTTGGCAAATGTTTTGGTGCCCTGACCAATGCCGTTCCAGTTATGGCCAAACTGGTCACCACGTCTGATTGAACTCATTGTGGGGGAAAAAACATCGGAATGAATAGTCAAACCTACAGACTTTAGCAGCAGGGTACTAATTAATGTTGGAAAGGCTTTGATAGCATATCCTCCTTTTCCCTTTGGCTTCCTCCTGCAGTAAACGTGGCTCACATATTTGTGTGGCGACAGCCTTGCAGCTGTGGGTGATGTGTGGGCAGATTTCTCTTTACGGCCTTGGTGCTCAACGTGTGTTTTGCTTCTTTGGAGTGCTGTGAGCAGTGGCCCCAGGCTGAGGAGCGCAGCTGAGCTCCTGGGAGGCTTCAGCCAGCCTTTCAGCAAGCTCTTCAGGCAGTTGGGGAGTTTGTTGCTGCCAGGGCAGTAAAAGGCTCGCTCAGGGAGCGTCTTCCTGGGAGCCTCAGTGCCCAGCTGTGGGGAGACTTTGCAGCACGCTCAGCTGCTGGTGGTCCATCCGTTAGGGCCCCTGTGGCTAATGCCTGGTTTACAGATGCTTCTGCCCTACGGGAAGGAACAATCTGGTGGTTTAAATCTGCTGCGATTAAAACTTCCACTGGCGAGCAAATAATAATTCAGGATGAAGGTAGTGCTCAAGTAGGAGAGCTGGATTCAGTACTAAATGTTTTTGAGAAAGAAAAAGCCTCTAAGGATGCTGTGTATATGTATACTGACTCATTTTCAATCTTTAAGGGCTGTGTTGAGTGGATAACTTTCTTGGAACAGAACAATTAGGAAATTAATGGAGTACCAGTCTGACAAAAAGAGAAGTGGCAACAAATATTGACAATTGCCAAAGGAAACCCTAACTTTCATGTAGGGTGGATTTCTTCCCACCAGACTAATTTGAAAGATGAATCTAGCAGAATAATTGTGTTGATGAACTTGCTAGAATCACTGCAGTGGAGATTCGGATGGCAGTCGAAGAAGGAGAACGGACACGTTTACTTGAGTGTCTCCATTGCAAAAGGGGCCATTCAGGGATTTTTGACTTGTACAAAGAGGCCCAGACTCGTGGCTGGCCTGTCACGCATGAACAGTGCAAAGCAATTATTTCTGAATGTGATCTTTGCAAGATCATATTGGGAGAACATCCCTTAATAACTGACACTTTACACAACAGAGAGGGAAAAACTCTGCGGCCCACATGGCAGGTGGATTACATTGTCCCCTTCCGCAAATCATGGAACAAACAATACATCATCATGATGGTGGAAGTAGTGTCGGAACTGACTTGTGCCAAAGCTGTTTCTAAGGCCAACGGTGAAAATACAGTTCATTTCTTAGAAAAGGTGTTTGGGATTCTGCCTAAACCCACAAATATCCAATCTGACAACAGAACTCTATTTCTTATTTAGTACAACAATGGGCTAGGAAAGAAGGTATTAAATGGACATTCCATGTCCCATACTATCCACAAGCTAATGGAGTAGTAGAACATACTAGTGGACTAATTAAGAGTCTTATTCATCCACAGGATTCCAGATGGGACGAGAGATTGAACTATGCAGTTACTACTGTAAACAATAGGTGGGGAATAAACGGATGCCCTCATCTAAATGCCTTTTTTTCCTCATCACGTACCCAAGGTATAGGACAACTCAAGAAGCCCTTCAAGGAATCAAAGACAGCTCTTCACCCTGGACAAACTGTTTTGGTAAACCTGCTGCACATTGGTACATTGCCAAACATTGTCGAACTTACTTTGCAAACGCTGGTGAACTCAAATACATGGTTTGCATCTGACTTAAATGACAAACAACACAAAATTAGTACAAAATGGATAATTCATGTTGAGTAAACTTTGATATAGCTTGGTTTCTTTGAATTCATATTTCCAGAGGTTTGTGTTTAATGGCATTAGTGGATATATTAGTAACCTACAACTCAAAGTGTAGAACATGCTAGAATTTGATATCAGGCTTGATCACCCTGTCATTAAATTCCAGAGGAGTAACCTTTGCTATGGGCCTCAATAGCATAAAGGTACTCCAAGATACCATCTCCCTTTGTATTTGCCTTTGAGTTCTTGTCTCTAAGGTATGATGTGTAGTACTTAGTACTAAGCATTGGGTATTGATTATTAATGATTCATATTGGATTATGACACTTATATAATAGTGTATGTATATAATATTGTATATATGGCTTTTTGTATATATATTCCTATTCAAAGAGGGGAAGGATTTGGTGTAGGGGGAAGGGGTTCAGACTTGAGCGTAGTACTCCATCATTGCTGTCTCAGAAGCCACGGGGTAAGATGTGGCAAAGGAAACTGGTTTTTTTTTTCCTTTTGCCTTCTAATCCTGCAATAATGACTGGACCTTCCCGCCCCCCGCCACCGCTTCGCGGGGTTGGGACACGATTACTCCGGACGTTTCCGGAAATCGAAACTAATAAATTGTTTTCATAAAAGTATG
>NW_008584675.1:80808-105073 GCF_000691845.1 Merops nubicus | reverse complement strand
GTGAGCTGCCCCACTGATTGTCACCAGTCAGCAGGAGACTATTTACCCCTCCCCACTTCAAATCTAGTTTAAAGCCCTATCAATGAGCCCTGCCAATTTCTGCCCCAGGATTCTTTTTCCCTTCAGGGACAAATGGGTCCCATTTTTTGTTTGCAGCTCTGGTCCCATGTAAACCGAGCCGTGATTGTAAAAGCCAAACCCCTGTTGGTGACACCAGCCCTGGAGCCATGAATTGGCCTGTTGTCTCCTCCTAATTATTCCCTCGTCTGATGCTGGTGTTAGAGGAATAGAGGAAAACACAGCTTGAGCTCCTGATCCCTTCAGCCATTGTCCTAAGGTCCTGAAATCTCTTTTAATTGAGTTTGACCCTCTCATACTTGTGTCATCACTACCCATTTGAAAGACCAGAAGTGGGTATTAGTCTGAAGGACTCACTTCTCAAAAAGGAACAGTTTTGATATGGTCAGGATAAAAAGGCAAGCAGAGAGGACAACCCTGCACGCACAGGGGTGGATGCCGGGTGTTGCACTGGTGTGCTGCTGGGGTTGAAGTGATCCACATCCCAGCACAGCCTGAAGACCATGGGTGGAAGTACCCTGAGTTGGAGGCAGTGGCTGCAGAGCTGTGTGTCAGTGCTGAGTTGGATAAAGCCCTCACAGGCTGTTGCCAGCCAACACACATCAAAGCACCTCTGTTGACTTTCTAATTTGCAACCTCTGACTGATGTGGACCTGCAGATGCAGAGACTGAAGACGCTGTAAGGAGCTCCCAGGCAGCCTTCTGTGAGGCCAAGAGAGATCCTTCCTCATCCCCGTGGCACTTTATAATGCTATGAAAACTCCTCTACTAGGCAGACCAACGTCCTTCCACACATCTCTCTTCATAAACAGAGGAATTCTAGCACCCTCTTTGATTCCTAATTTTAGAAGTCTGTAATTAACTTTTCCACAAGGATTTTTTTCCCCATTTCTGTTCTAAGCACTTTGTGGAAAGTCATGTCCTAGGCACAAGGAAGGACTGAACGCTGTCTTATCCATTGCATCTCAGCTGAATATAATCTGTTTTGGGAAACTAGGGAAAGCAGATGTTTATATGGGCATACTACTATTCCTACAACTGTGACTGCTTTGGGAAAATGGTCAGAGCTCTTGGCAAAGATAGATGAGTCTCCTAATGAGTGGGAAAAGTGTGGGATAGAGACAGCTCTGAGGGTCACCACATTGCTTAGTTCCATCCTTATGGGGACCTGCATAACTATCCACTGTTTTCCACGTGCCTTGGGGGTGGATGGAGTGGGCAGCCTGGGTTGGTTAAACTCTCTCCTCCTTGCCTTCCAGCCACCATAACCTCAAGGTCAGGGACAGCCATTGAGCTGGGTAACTAAAAGGAAGGAGTTGTTGTGTCTCTGCATCAAAAATTATCTCAGTACAGCATCCAAGTGCTTGCTTGTGAGTGTTTGGCTGCCATGAAGCCCCTAGGGATAGCTCACAGCTGCCAGCTTCCTGGAGTGGCAATATCTCAGGAGAAATCCTGTTGTGTCAGTGCATGAGCTGTGTATCATATTATTATCAACTTTACTATTATATATCATTACAACCTGACAGAGTGAAATGAGCTTCCCTAATCCGATTTTGTGGCATGGATTAATATGGACAATATTCAGAGTAAGAATAACAACTATTCTGTATATTGCCCTCATGCTGAAACATTAGATGATTGAAATGAGGGTGCTCAACCTTTTACCACCAATATAAACTTTAGATGGCAAGTTTTGGCATGAATTTAGTATCTCTGCTTCAAAAAAAATAAAAATGAAACAAGGTATTATCAGCTCACTTTTTTTCCCCCTGCAGCACAGTCTCAAACCAGCAACTCTCTCAGAAGGCTGCACAGAAGTTGGGAAAAATGGGAGCAAGAAAAACTGCAGTCACAGTGCAAAGACAACCCTCACTCCCAGCTGAGAAGACCTGGATTTGATTGTGGTGCTGATGCCTTTAGGGATTTCTGATCATTTCAGCTTTCCTTTGCTTCTTCTTTCACCACTTAAATGTAAGCAGTCAGGAGCTGTATGTATCTTGCCTTTACATTTTTCCTAGTCTAAGCAAGTCAAGACCAGACTCTACCTGGAACCCTGGGGACAGATTTATTTTAAAACTACGTCCCACCCCAATAATTCAGTGATGATGGTTTCCTACACAAAAGCTTGTGCAGATTTTTTTTGTAGAAAATATGGAGTCTGGGACATCGTGTGAAAAACATAATTAATTCTTATTGTCTTTTAAAATTCCAGGCAATCCCAAGACACGCCCTCATCTATTAGCAGCGATATATTCCCAACATCCTCATTAGTGAGTTTTGGGAGAACAAAAGTAAAAAAATCCTTCAGGAGCTAGAGGGGAAGAAGATGGGAGAGTACAGAAGAAGCTCCAGCCAAGAATAGCAGCAATTCAGTTCAGGCTAAAAATACCTTCATTTCTAGTGACAGGATCCAGACATAGAAGGAACGCCAGTTCATGTCACTCAGCCCTGACCCAAGCACATGCAGGGAGAGTGTAAGCAAAGAAATGACGATTAAACAGAGTTATAAAACTGACTCATGGAATCAGAAAGCTGCAGCATTCTAGTTCCCACAACAAAGAAACCCAGCTAGCTGGACTGACTCATAAAATAATAAAACAGGCTAGTGCTTTTTACATCCATAATGCCAAACATCCCTTTGCCAGAGATTAATCTCTGCTTTCCCAGCTCCTTTCAGCTCTCCATGTTTGCTCTGAGCTCCTGAACTCACTGCAGATTTTCTGCTTTGCTTTAGGTGGAGAGCAGAGCTGGAGAGCTGTCAGTGTTTCTGGCTGGCTGCCCCAGCGCCCCGCCACCCCAGCCTGCTCAAAGGAGAACTAGGGAGGACAGTCTGAGAAGGCAGAAGATCAAGGGGAAATTTCTTTTGCTGTAAATATCTTTGCTGAATTGCAGCTTCCCTGTGCTGATGTTATTATTTCCAGCACAGCCATGGGCCTGATGAATACAGGCCAGAAGCAATTATGATGGGTTCTAATTGCAGGGTGCACATCACATTAGATAATGCTGAAAGAGAAGGGCAGGGAAGGAACACAACCTTACTAAACTCACCCTTGGAAAGATGTGTAAGTGAAATCAAAATGCTTCAGCTGTGTAACTTGCCTGGGTACACTCCCAGGGACCCCCTGCCTGGGCTGCATGCCCTGGCAAGACCTAACACCAGGGTTTTAATAGAGCTTTCCTTCAGCAACCGTGCCATGATACTGGGACAGGAAAATTGGAAGAGCAGCTGACTTGGACTACAGCAAAGGGGAAAGAGCCCAACAGCACAGAAGAGATTTGCTTGTTCCTCCTTCCCTGCTCCCCTAGAAAAAAAGAAGGATGAGCAGCTCCCACTTCTGCATACTGTCTCTGAACACACAAAGCTGAGAATAAACAGAGGGAAAAAGTCTGCCCTGCTGATGCTGATTTGGGAAATAGAGAGGATCTTCTTGTGACTTCCCTTAGATCCTGGAGACAAACTTCTGGGGTTGGAAGATGATCAAAGGCACAAGGGAACACAGAGCTTCTTTGCTGCAATGAGCCACACTGGGAGGTGACCCTGGTACCTCCATCCAGGTCACTGCAACTGGATTCAGATGAATTACATGATGAGAACTTCATCCAAACTCCTTTGCATGGATATATCCTGGAGACCTGGCAGCACTACAATCGTCTCAGCCTGCAAAAATTAGGGACCAAAAGACAGACAAAAGAGATACTGAAGTACCACTTTGGAGATTCTTAAACATCACTTCATGGTCTTTTTGTTGTTGTTTTTGTTGTTATATTGTTTTGGGGGCTTACAGCACCCTGGAGCAAAGGGAGGACCTTGTGCTTATGGAAAGAAGACCTGGAAAGGTGAGTAGGGACTGGGCGGGGTACTCAGTGTAGTCCAGTGTCTCAGACTGAGGACAACGATGGCAAAGGGGAGCAGGGATGTCACAGATGTGGCTATGAGTTCAGCTCAATCATATTGCTGTTCAAATCATACTGAATTGTCAGTCTGTGAGCAGAATTATGCCAATAAAAGCAACCTATGTTATAGGTAACAGGGAATTAATCTAGCACATTGCTTCTTGCTTGTGGAACAAGTTATCTCTTAACTGGGTGTAGTAAAAGCCTGATGTATCCTACTTTTATGGCACCTTAAATGTACAAGGAACTGCTTCTCCAATCCTGGCCATGACCATCCAGAACACAAGATATAAATATCATTTTTTGATTTGCTTAAGGTGTAAAGGAAACCAGGACTACCAGAACAGAAGAAGCCCCAGGCAGTACACTCAAGATGCCCAGTGCCCTCACTCTTTTCAGGGAAGTTGAAGGGTCAGACCTAGCAGGTAACTGAGGAGCTTGCACTGATATCTTAATTGCAGTGGTGAGACTCTTCTCTCTTCTCTACCTCTCTGAAACTTACTGGCACTTACTAAGTTCCAGGCTCCTCATCTTTGTCAAGACTGATCAAAAAGCTGGATTTGAGAAGTACTGGGAGGAAATGGCTCACAGACATACAGACATATAGAGAGATATGCAGTTGCATAAGCTTCGTCCTATTGGAAAAAAAGCTTAAAGACTCTTGTCTACTAACTTTCTTGTTATTATCAAGATCACTTCAAGACACAATAAAAATTAAATATGAAGCAAAAGTGGCTGCTGCATAGAAGTTAGTTGGGTGATTCCCCCTGTATGTCAAGGGCCCAAAAGTCTCTTCAGTTTACAAAAATATTTATTTGTTATGAGTGTTAGACTGCACCCCCAAGGGCAGGCAAAACATGGTTCTGACTGATGATAACTGCTGTGACATTGAGAATTACATCCATTCTCCTTCCAGATGACTGTCAAAATTTAGCCGCTCTGAACTCCAGTAGCCACCTGTGCATTCTGATAATGGTAATTCATTCACAGAAGAACTAGTTCAAAGCTCTTGATAGGTCTCCTGACCTCATCGTAAATCATCTTCCCATTTACCGATATTTGAGTGGTTATCTATGGAGTTAATTTTGTGCCAGAATACTCATGAATGATGTACTTCAACCTGATTTCACTGTATCTGAACAATGTCCCTTGTCATAGGAGTAAGAGTGCTAGAAAACACCTCCTTCCTCATCAGATTAAACCTGCTTGACTTTCTGTATCACAAGGACTGCATTTAATTCTTCGGTCTTTCAAAATACATGAACAGCTAGTGTAAATATCTTCCAGAGTGAGCGACCCAACAAACAAGCAAAATCACCGCCTGCTAAAACCTCCAGTATTTTCCAAATTCCTCCCTTCAACTTCTCCCCAACCACAGCTGAAAACATAATGGTTCTCTTCAGAAGGAAAATAAAGGTCAGAGTCAAGAAAACATGGAAATTTGTCCAATCCCTTTTTCATTTTGGAAGGTGCAGTGTGTGAAAAGACGAATTATCATGAAGATCATCACTCAGTAAACTGACCTCTCTCTTCTCTGTTTCTAAATGGCATATATGTATTTTGGCCATTTTTTACCTACAGACTATGTGTTGTTATAGCAGCTATGAAAATGGAAATTTAATAGTAGCTGTGTGACTGTTTTGAGGATCTGGTTCCATCCCAGGCAATCTTTTATTCCATCCCATTTCCCCTCTGGGAAGAAATTAATGTAGCTCTTTGAAATGCTGATACAGCATATGCCCATGTCCTGGCCCAGTCTGACAACTGTTATGGCAAATAGATCACCCTTCCTTTCTCTGTTTGGCAAGAATAGTGCTGGAAAACAGCACTGAACAGAAAGGGCAGAGAGGACCTTACTGACCATGCTTGTGCTCAGCACTGAGTCATTTCCAGCTCCCCAGTTTGCCCCAGGCCAATGTGCTTAAAACACATGTCAGTCCATAAGACTGCAAATCTTTAGTACTTTAAAGCTGCCACTCAGGTTTTCATGCCCAGATCAATCTGCCTGGATGCTTGGTTGCCTATCAGGCTAGAAGGGTTTAGAGGAGACAGGCAGTGATCTACACGTCCAGCCCAAGGTCCTTCATTCTCTGTTTGAAGTGTGGCAGCTCAGCCTGTGATCTAGTTGTATGCCTGTAAATTAAAAGCATCAGGAAGTATCTTCCAGCAGGCTAAAACTGAAGGAGATAGTTTTACAGAATATAGATATATTGTAGGACAAAAGTATTAATAATTACTGATTAATGGTCTTTGACACAGTATTAGAGAGGGAGGAGGTAAAGGCTCAGTGTAGTCCATTAATCCACCCAAGCAGAGGACCCAGGGCTGCAATATTGAATTAGCTTTTCCTGTGACCCAGATAAACTGGGGAAGGAAAATTTCAGGCCAGTAATTTTGTTGTTAGGATTTTGCACTGCCAGGTCATCCAAAAACTATTTAATTTTCATCTTAATAGGAAAATTGTGCACTGCTCCCAATTCAGCACTTTACACCTTTTTTGGTTCCAAAGCATTTTGCAAAGTTAGCACCTGCTGGGATAACTTCAGCTCAGGAAATATTTCATTCACCACTGAAATCAGGCAGTGTGTTGCAAAGAGATGTAATGCTCTCTCCTTCCTCCCAGCCAGAAGCACAGAGCGTTGTTACATAGGTGGGATGGAACCACTCAAGGTAGATGCTAGCTACAACACATCCTCATGATAAGCACACCACAATATTTAATGCTCTTTTTCCACAGACCTGTGATTTAATTAGGACATACAGCAAGGAAGGGATTTACCAAGTCAGCTCCACCACAGAGTACTTGAAGCCCCAACCTCTGTTTCTGAGACGGGCCATCTCTGGAGCATCCAGAAGGTTGAAGATCTGTCCCCCAGGGCAGTCATGAAATGATTTTCCATAAAGATGATTTCCTTAACCCCTTTTCTGGTATTGAATTAGCTTGTGACCCAAAGCTACAAACTAGAAATCCATTGCACAAATGCACAATTTTTACTCTGTCTATTCTGACTGCATGTACTGCTGTTATCAAGACAATTGCCTAATCTTTTCCTAGCTCCTGTTCAGTTGTCCCTGAAAAATAGTTATTTAAAATCCCCAAGCCCTGTGTCTCCAGGATATCTGATCCATTCCTCTGCAGGTAGCTGCATTGCTGGGACAAGTATAATTTGGATTTCTATATACTCCCTCACCATATGCTGTCATTATTGCTTTCTTGTGGGGGAAAAAGAAGTCCAACCTGTAGAAATCTTGATGAAGTACTTCTGCTCATAATATTAAGGATTTCAGTCTTCAGGTTGTATACTTCGTGTCCCTCTAGCCTGGTAGCTTTGGCACCTGTAGTACATGGTGACTTAGCGCATTGGAGAATATGCTGGATTTCCTACAGCTGTGCAATGATTTGCTCTTCATTTCATGTTAACCATCTGCTCAGACCTTATTTTATTCCCATGTGCAGCCTGGTTGAAATTAGAATTAACGGAATTAATACCTAGAGGAAAACCAGAGAAGTTAATAAAAGAGTTAAAAGTGCAGGGATTTTGAAGGCAGCACAGAGCTGCTCTGTTTTCCTGCCAGTTACCTTAAGTTTCCACAGCATTTGAGTTATAGTCCTCAAAAATGTATCTGCAAAAACATCCAAGCACTTTTTGTTCCTGACTTTTTTTGGCTGTGCAAGGAAAAGTGACCAACTGGCTTTAAAATAATAGCTCTCTGTATCTTTCCTGAGGTATGTGCCTGGCTTAAGCAGAAAGCAAATCTCCAAGTATTGACTGAAAGGCAATTAAATTGCATCTGCTCTAGAAACAATGGTAAAATCACAACTCACACAACACGAGGCTGCCTGAAGCCTCACTGCACTCCGTCACTCTCAGGACAGATTCCCACTCTCCATCAAGCTGGGGATGAGTCACAGGGAAAGGTTAAAATTTGTCTACTGACCAAGAGGAGTTACTCCCAGGGTGATGCCCTCAGCTCCTTGAGCCTCCCATGGCAAACATCTCTCCTGAGGTATGGACAGACCGAAATCCATTCAGGACTTTTCCACGCAGCTGGTGGATTCCCAAGCCAGCATGCAAACATGTACTGGAAAGAATCATAGAATCATAGAATTGTTTTGGTTAGAAGAGACCTTCAAGATCATCAAGTACAACCATTAATCCAGCCTTGCCAGGTCACCACTAAACCATGCCCTTAGGCACCACACCTACATGTCTTTTAAATACCTCCAGGGCTGGTGACTCCACCACTTCATTGGGCAGCCTGTTCCAGCGCTTGACAACCCTTTTGGTGAAGACATTTTTCCTAATATCCAAACTATATCTCCCCTGGCACAACTTAAGGCCATTTCCTCTTGTCCTATCACTTGTTACATGGGACAACAGACAAACCCCCTCCTTGTTACAGCCTCCTTTCAGGTAGTTGTAGAGAGCATTTATAAAGAGAGTTGTAGGAGCATTTTAAGACATTAATACGGCATTGCTATAGTTATAAAGTCAGAATTTAACTTGTAGGGCAGTGCACTGGGACAGTCTCTTGTGCTGGTTGGTGTGTGTCTTCTGCTGTTCCCTGTACCGCTGGCTAACAGGATTTTTCTTTACAGGTGATGGGTTCAACCAGTCTTTAAAAACAGGAATGCTGTGTTTGGGCTTGTTCATTTCCATATGAAAAATGCAGACATTTCAGAGCTGAATCAAGAGTTTCTATCCCCTCTCTATGAAAGGGAGAAAGTTGTATCTGTCCATTTCTCTGTCACCCAGCACCATGTCATAGATATGCCACAGAGTGAGATGGCAAGAGGTAAGTGTCGAACAGAGGTCCCTTCTCAACAATTATATATCTCTGGACAAACCACTTCACACAGACATTAAATATTCCTAATAATCTTGAATGTTTTCTTGCAGGTTTAAACAGTTCACTTCATCAGTTAGCCCTGTGCCAGCGCTGCATGCCTGACTGCCATGGGCTGTATGTGGTACCCACAAGGATCTTGTGTACAGCGTGTCACGTGCCCAGCGACATGACAGAAGCAAAACATGCAGGAATGACATCGAGTGTGAAGGCAGCACAAATCATTTCAGTGAGTACGCTTTTCATCATCTGCAAGGATGAGTCACATCTTACCAAAAAGTGGGCAGTAAAGCGTGCATCCCAAGGTAACTGCCTATATACACATAAAATAGGCAAGTGTTGCATACTGAGGAAAGTGTATTTGTTTTGTCAAGTAGCAAAGGATGACAAATGTCCCCAAATGAACAGAAAGCAGAAAATAACAGGAGTCAGTCTCCATTTTTTTTAAGCTGGCTCCTGCTGTTGAATTGGGAGACAGAAGGGACCTTGTATCATTTTGCAACTCATTCCTTGATCTTTCCACTGTGTAAAAGGGAAGGCAAGAGGGTAACACGATCAGAGCAAGCCAGAACAACATATCAGACTTGGACACAAAAAGCCCTTGGCTAGCTAGAAACCTCAAGGGCTTTTGTGGGTGGAATGACCACAGTTTGTATTCAGGAAATTTCAGACCAAATCCTCACCTGAGTGGGTAAAAAAACCCTGTCGTATATATGGGGACAGTAGCTCAGAATTCCATACCAAATCCATTGATGGAAATCATTAATAGCTGTTTCTAATTTAGATGGAAATTGCATGTTTGATGGGCTATCACTAGTTTGATTTGTGATTAATTTGAGCTGTGGATGTCATCTATCTTGACTTCGCTAAAGCCTTTGACACTGTCCCTCGTAGCATCCTCCTTTCTAAGCTGGAGAGATGTGGGTTCGATGGGTGGACTGTTCAGTGGATAAGAAACTGGCTGGACGGTCGCATCCAGAGAGTGGTGGTCAATGGCTCGATGTCTAGCTGGGCAAAAGTGACAAGTGGTGTCCCTCAAGGGTCCATACTGGGACAAGTGTTGTTTACCATCTTCATCAGTGACACAGACAGTGGCATCAAGTGCACCCTCAGCAAGTCTGCTGATGATACTAAGCTGGGTGTTGCAGTTGACATGCCAGAGGGATGGGAGGCCATCCAGAGGGACTTGGACAGGCTGGAAAGGTAGGCTCAGGTGAACCTCATGAGGTTCAACAAGACCAAGTGCAGGGTCCTGCACCTGGGAAGGGGCAACCAACATTACCAATACAGGCTGGGAGAGAACATGTTAGAGACCAGTCCACTGGAGAGAGACTTGGCGGTACTAGTCAATGAGAAGCTGGATATGATCCACCAATGCACAATGGCAGCCCAGAAGGCAAATCAAATCCTAGGCTGCATCAAGAGAAGCGTGGACAGCAGATGGAGAGAGATGATCCTGCAGCTCTACTCTGCCCTGGTGAGACCTCACCTGGAGTCCTGTGTCCAGCTCTGGAGCCTCCAGCACAAGAAGGACGTGGAGCTGTTGGAATGTGTTCAGAGGAGAGCAACAAAAATTATCAGAGGGCTGGAATCCCTCTCCTGTGAGGACAGGCTGAGGGAGTTGGGGTTGTGCAGCCTGGAGAAGAGAAGGCTCCAGGGAGACCTTATAACAACCTTCCAGTACTTGAACAGGGCCTACAAGAAAGCAGGGGAGGGACTATTCACAAGGGTTTGTAGTGACAGGATGAGGGGTAATGGCTTTAAGCTGGAAAAGGGTAGATTTAGGTTAGACATAAGGAAAAAGTTCTTCAGTATGAGGGTGATAGACCACTGGAATAGGTTGCCCAGACAGGTAGTGGAGGCCCCATCCCTGGGGACATTCAAGATCAGGCTAGATGAAGCTTTGAGTAGCTTGATCTAGTTTGAGATGTCCTTGCCTATTGCAGGGGGGTTGGACTAGATGATCTTTGGAGGTCCCTTTCAGCCCAGACATTCTATGTTTCTGTGATTCTATGAATTCAGCAAGTATTGAGCTACAGTTATTTGGACCTGAGTAAATGCCTGAGGGATGCCGTATGATTACTAAACACACTTTACATCTCTTTCCCAACAGTTTCATGCTCCTTCCTAGTTTACCAAGAAATACAAAAGCATCATTCTGTGACCTTATTCATATTTATGGTTGTTGAAGTCCAGTGTCCCTGAGATGGGATATTTCTAGCAACCTGAGAAATACTGAAACCTTGATTACAGTGAGACTAGAAACACAAACTTTCCTTAAAACTTATTCATGACACCTTTGCTCTTTGCAACATAGTTAGTGTCAAATCCCATTCAGAAATCTGAAAGATCTCCTGGTTTCTTTCCCCCCAAACCACAACACTATGTCAGAATTTAGTAACAACTTTATTACCCCTCTGCTCAAGAAGTTTTATAGCAATAAGAATCCCTGTCGATCCATGAAGAAGATACTGAACAAGACTTGATTTAGGTTAAATAAATACTTTCTTCCTAGTGTTTGCTAGTTCTCATCATTTTCTAACAGAAGTCTTAAAACCAGAGCTGAAATCCTATAGTGAATACTAAGGCTTAAAAAAAAAGTTTCTCCCACATGGTTTCAGAATTAAACATTGAAAATGTTCATATGACAGGTTTTGCAACTTTATTTACATTTGAAATTGTAAGAAGCTGATCCTTCCTCCAGGTAGCTAAATAAATATTCGTATTGCTAGAAATAGAAATAAAGCAAAAATCTCCTTTTCCTCAGAGGCATTTTGAGAAGAAACTACTTGTTGTCTTTCTAAACCACAATTTTTACTTTGACCTTAATATTTGACTGCCTATCCTGTTCATAATATTTATATATAATATGCCTGTTAATGAAGACTGTAGGGAGGTCTACAATAGAAACTTATTAGCATGCTGAAGGCTGTTTTGAGCTCAGCATGAAGTAGGATGTCTCAGTACTCATTACAGTAACATCCTGCTGGTTTTAAGTCTTAATTAATAGTTGATAAAGCACTTTTAAATCCTGAGGTGAAAGATGATATACACTTCCTAAATATTATTACAGATTTATTTATTTTTCCATTCCCAGATGATCATCTTTTACATCATCATTTGTATTTTAAAAAGAAAAAACATGAAAAGGCTGTTTAATGAGCAAGCTGAGCTCACACTTTACAGATACTAGTTAGTGCACTCATATTATGATAGAACCAGGTGCACACACCTCTGTAGGAGCTATGCTGAAATTATGACTGCTCACCTACTGATTTGAAGAACCTGTTTATAAAATTAACTGTAGAGGAAAAAAAAAAGTAAAAAACAACAAAAACAAAAAAAATCAATAAGATGACTGCATACCTCTTGTGTCAAATGATCAAAGAGCCAAAGGAGAAAAGATGTTTATCAGGGTCAAACTAAGAATTGCAGCTGTAGTGATAAATACAGCCTAAGTCAGTTTTGATTCATTTCCCTATACCCTAGACACACTCAAGTTGTAAACAGAACAAGAGAAGGAAGGAAGGTCTGAGGTAGTTTCTTGATCTATGAACTCATGCCCATACCTTGGCACAAACAGAAGGTCACATTACCCAACATCCTTACATGTGTTACTGCTTGTGTCCTGCTGCTGCTAGGAGCCTGAATGTGTGCTAATAATAACTGCACAATCTAACCTTCCTTAGTGAGGCATGGGGTGCAAGTGCTAAGTACCATACAACAAGGCCCACTGTGCCCATCGTACTCAGAAAAAAAAAAAAGGGTTTAGGAGACAAACTCAGGCACCTCAGCTGATATCAACAGCAGTGGGCTCAGCTGGAGTAAACTGGTGAATGCTCCCAGCACATTGCTTTCAGCATCCTTTTTCTGACAGAGTGCCTCCTGTTTGATTCCCTGTTGCACGGCCAGCCCATCCTTCTGACCCTGACTCAGAAGGTGATTCGTCATTCTGTTCATCTGAGTGTCAGTGAGGTCCTGGCTGGTTCCTATCACCTCCTTGTAGCCAGTTCTGCTGGCTCTGACTGCTCTCATTGAAACACTGTTTTGTTCCCAAGCTCATTCAGAGGTGAACTAGCCACCATCTGCAAAGAGCAAGAGGCACTGTGAGGCACCAGAACACTTCTGAGCACCACAGCTTCTGGTGAGGAGTATGAACAAAAACATGGGGCACAGGCACTGCAGGATTCTTGCTGGAGGAATACAAGCATGGGTGCTTCAGAAAACAGCCATGATTTGGGCTAGCAGGAGGCTCATTTTACCCAACAAATGTGTTTAAAGTCCCTTGGCAGCACTTTAGTGTGCTGCCAGCACGACTCAGGCTGTGACTGCAAACCCAGGTAGAGTGCAACCAGAGTCCTGTAAAGAACATGCCACCTAGTACCTCTGGTATATCAGTACCAAACACCTTGTAACAGAGCACTGTAGATAGGAGACATGATCCTGCAGCCTTTATGCACAAGAGTAAAGCAAAAGGCAATATGCATCTATAGTTTAGGTTACATTCATAGACTGAACCATGGCAGGTATTCAATAGAAGATGGGCCAGCAGCCGAGCTGGTGTGAGTCCATGTACGTTAGCACCACTAAGATCAGTGTTGTTGACTGTACCAATATCACTGTGAGTATGATGAAGAGTCTAACAGGGACAGAGTGGTAAAGATAAATATCTACATAAAGTATTTCTAAATAAAAGCTAGGTTTCCAAGAAACCACAAAAGTGAATAGGAGTAAAATTACACCCTGTAGTTAGGTTTCCTCAGTCTGCAGATAGGATCCATTTCACCTAAAAATCTAGGTGTCAGGAGATAATTCACACTATCCTAAAAGCAGAGCTTAAGTCATTTGGGGTGATGGTCCTTCCAGATGTCCTTGACTGCCTCCCTTATCTATTTCTAAAATTTTAGAAGACTGAGGGCAGCCAAGATGATTGCCATGTTATGAGTGAGACTCTGTGCAGCACCTTACTGGAGTTAGGCAGGACATGAGCATGGAGCTTGCCAATATTTTGCCAGTCTGGCACCTCAGGATGTTTAGCTGTCAGTCTCTGGTCAAGCAGGAGCCCCTGCATTACAGAGGTTTCCTTTCCAACAGTTCCATTTTCTGTGAAGATGGCTTGTGCTGACAAACAGGGGCAGAAGAAGCAGAGTTTCAGTGCCATCTTTTCATATTAGAATCTGACCTATGGATGCAAGGACTCTCAAGTTTTAAACCTATAGATCCCAGAGATGTGCTGCAGGTTGCCTGGGGCATCTGTTGGACTGGGCTCTGCTACACAGTCCTTCCAGCACAGTGTGTGTGGGACGAGCTGGCAGCTTTTCCCACCACCAAAAGCAGAGGAACCTGTGTGGCATGTTGATGAACACCTGACCCTTTCAGTGAGAGGGAAACATTGATGGTGTCAGGCAGCTCCTATCCTTCTGGCTCTTCTACCTTGCAGAAGAAGAGGGGGAAAACCTTTGTAAAAACAGGCAGGCCTTCTAAAACAACAGGGAGGACACATCACCATACCAAAAGCCTGTAAGTATGCCTGCCAAGCCAAAGTAGCTGGTGCTGTATCAGAGAATGCCCTCAAGGTCATGTTCCACCCAAACTAAGAGCACATTGCTGGCATGCAACTTGGACAAAATAGGGCAGGATTTACCACAGACTTCTGCATACACTGACCTGAGGGGTGCCATATGCAGAGGAGTAACACCAGGAGCACTTACACATCTTGGCTACCACATGCAGCTAAGTCAAATGCAGAAAGCAGCCACCATTCACTAGAGATGCTGAGTACTTGCTTTCGGAGCCTGAGACATGGGTAAGGATTGTTTTGGGGGTGAGGTATTATGAGAGGGAGCTGTATTCTCTCACCTGCTTAGGCAAATCTCTACATATTACAGGGAATCACAGGTCAATCTCTCTTTTCATTCTATGGAAGGACACCTGTAGAAGAAAAGCTAGAGCAAAGTTTATCAGGAACCAATCATCATTAGCATGGCACTATCATCAGCCAGTCCCATAATGATAAGAAATCCAAAGGCCTCTGGAGTGGAAAGTTTTCAGTTCATTCCTCACTAGGTCAGTTCCCTGAAAAGTCCCAAGTCATGGCTGTCCTTTTAATCCTGTTGTGATAAGAACAGACCAGCCAAGGTCAATGTAGAGTGGTTTGTAGTTGAGAAAATTCAGAAGCTGGGTTCCTTTCTGTTGCTCTAAGCTTGCTCTCAGACAAACCTAACCACACCAAATCCATGTACCAGGCAGCACAGCAAGGACAGCCTCATTCTTGCATGAGGCCCCAACAGTTTTCAGCTGCTTCATGCACAGAGGAGACAAGGAGGTTCACTTTCCATTCTCTCAGCTATTCTTGAAGGCGATATGAAGGTTATGAAGATTTGTCAGCATGAGCCTGATGTCACCCAAAAAACCTGTCATTGCTGCAATTTCTTGTCACAAGTCATTAATATAACTAGAATCTGAGTCTACTTTGCTGTAATCAGAACTCCACCTGATACACCAGCCTGTTCCTTTTATTATGGATTTTAAAGCTAATTACAAAGGCTAAATCTGCACTTAAATACAGACAGAAGCAATGGTAAAATCAATCCTATTTATGCTTATAGGATTTTATCACCTGAAGGCTCTTGGCTAAAAGAATTAGCCTATACAAGGATGTGAACAGCACTTGGGGGTCTCTGAACAACTCATGAGCTGAACTGCTGAGCTAAAAATTAATTCATTGAGGATTCCCTTGGATACAATTACCTTCCACTGCCTATTCAGACAACATCTGAGAAGATTATTTACTACCTCGTTACACTGTTTTGTCTAATTCAGCTGCTTTGTTTTCTACATTAAACACTATTAGCACATCTACTTTATGACATCAGCTGGCTTTCAATAGCAGTGTGGAAGGACGATGAAGTACTGAACAACCCCAAATCACATGCAGGTATCAAAGTACATAAGGCCACATTCTGGCCAAGCACCACAGCCACTGCTGGACCTCTGAGGATATTCATAACATATAACTGTTCCCAAAAGCAATTAGCCTTGCAAGATAGAAGGGGGATGAACTCCCCAAGACACTGCTTTTATGATCTGTTAAAACCTTAGGCATTTGCTTTCCTGTCTTGGGAATAAAAAAAAAGTGATTTTTAGATCAAGACAAAAAGTAAAAATCTTGGAACCTTGAAACTACATGCCAAAAAAGCTTGATGTCAGTGGAAGAAGTTTTGTGTTGATGTTATATTGCATTTGCCAAAAATATTAGCTTAAATAATGAAAAGCCATTGTAAGCCATAAATATCACCTTCTCGTGTTAAAAGTATCACCAGGTCTTTTAAAATGGAAACATCTGTCAAAGCCAATGTCTTTATGGGAAGAACTTCAGTTTTGACAAGTATGATTCTTTTTTATCTATTTATTTATTCAGCAGATACAAAGTCTAAATGTATATGTCCTTTGTAAATCCATAACAACCTTCACCAAAGAATTGTCATCATATCCTTCATACAAAGGAGCAAAGCATCTACAGAACCTATCTGGGGAACATTTCAGAATAAAATACTTTTTTCCCCAATTGCAATATGTGCTTGGAGATGTTTAATGTGCAGAAACAAAACAGGCATTTTTTTTTTCATAATGTGTTGTAGATTTTGATCAATCGCAATTTGTTCAAAGCTTACAAAAAGTTAATTATATGCATTTCCTGAAAAACCCAGGAGACAATATTTATATTTCTGTCCAAATCACATTCATTTTACGTCGACTAATTGGTCTTCGCTCAAGGATTTGGGAGATGTAGGCTGGTTAGTTTACAAGTGTCTATACAGCTCATAGCAGCATGCTGATCCCTGGTTTTGATCACAGTGTTTAAGCGAAGCTACTGCCTTTAAAAATGTCAATCTGGGATTTTGTTCTGGTTTTGGTTTTGTTTTTAAATAATATGACAACTTATATTTGCATAGTCAGAGGTTTTTATGTTTCATTCTGACTCCGGAGGCATTTCTTTCCAGAACTGGGTTTATTTCCACATATATTTTGGGACTGCAAAACCAGTACATAATAGTGCAAATGATATATTGCTGTTTCATGACTAGAGCAGAAAGGTTGTCTGGCATCTTAAGTTGCATAGTTGCATTAGGGTAGAGCTGAACTGAAGTAGTAACTGAAATATCAACATTATTCTGCTTCCACCAAACTCTTGCAGCGAGCGCTGGGAATGGAGTTCAGAGAGTTTGGCTCTGAGTGACACAGAAGTTTACATTAGTTCCAGGAAAATGCTTCATGCCAGGTATCGAACAATAAAAAAAAACCAAAATTGTTAAGAAGGCTGGCAAAATGAACGGCCTCCCTCTGTAGGCAAATAGTGGCCTCAGGGGTTAGGATTAAGCACAGGAAATCAAGGCTCTGAAACTTATAGATAACAAAAGGTAAATTAGCACATCTCCGTTTTCGCCTCGTCTCAGACTGGCAAATAGTCCGTCACATTCTCAGAGGTGAAGATTAACTACCCAAGACTTTTTTTAGTCCTAAGAAGCCATAAGTGTTGTGAATTATTGTTCCCACAGTACCGTCAATCACCATAAACCTCTTCTAAGTCATGATCTAGCAAAGGCAGCCCAAGGTAGGAATCCAAGTATTTCTGAATTAGAACCTAGGCATTAGAGCAACTCATCACACATCCTTCACCAAATCAGTCAGATCCAGACTGGAAGAGGTATTTCGGCACTTCAGGATGTAAATGACTGAAGCCAATATTGACAATGGGACTGTGAAATTACTTTGCTCATTGCAAGCCTAACTGAAGAGACATCAAGGCACTTCAGTTCTGCACTTTGCCAGGCAGGACAAATGCAGTCTATCCACTGCAGGGGCAGGGGAAGAAATAATGCATGCAAAGTACTTTGAGGGTTCAAAGCAGGTATAAAATGTATCGCCTTTATTGTCATCACAGTGTTAAGGTGTAATACTTAGAGAACAGGCATTTCTTTGGCTGAGGGCACTTCTCTGGGACACCTGAGACAATGTCTGAGAGAGAACTCAGAGCACAGACAGATATAGAGAAAAACACAAGGGTCCACATGTTGTGACTTTTGACTTTCAGAAGCCATCTTTGAATAAGAATAATGAATCTGCAACAGCCTAAAGAGCATCAAACTCAAAAGCAAAAGCATCAATG
This sequence comes from Merops nubicus, assembly GCF_000691845.1. Lineage (NCBI taxonomy): Eukaryota > Metazoa > Chordata > Aves > Coraciiformes > Meropidae > Merops > Merops nubicus. The sequence continues at coordinate 87,084 of NW_008584675.1, read as the reverse complement.
GATAGACCAAGACAGACTGAAACAGCATTCCCAAGTCACCCTATATGAAATCAGGTTTACTTCTTTTTGAAAACTTCTACAGGGTGTGGTAATTGCCCACTCAAAACCCAAGTCATATTGATTAATGAAGAAAATCACTTTTATTCCAAAACCAATGAGAGCAAGAGCAAACTTTTCATGTTCCTTGGTCCATGGAAATGCCATACGTATTACAAAACATATCCTGATTTCATTAAGGAGGGGATCATAAATTACTCCGTTTGCCTGGGGCAAGGTTAGATTGTTTAATGAAGTAAGAGACTACTTAGTGTGTTAGAACCTCTCTGACAGAGCCTGCACTGTGCCTAACATAATTTCTAGGCTCCATGCAAAGGGATGGTAAGTATCATTCCAGATATTTGAAATGAGACTAATCAATGGAAATGAGTAAACCAATTGCCCATATTGGTGTCAGTAATTTGCTTGATTTCACTGGCTTTGTTTTAATGGCACTATCTAATGAACAACCTTTTCTTCAACTATTTTGAAGTACTATAAATACTATTTATAGTATTGCCTACTACAAAGCAAAGTATTATGGACTGCTTTTTTTTTTTTTTAACTTTAACTAGTTATTTCAAACAACATGCTCCATTTCCTTGCTTTAAAAACCACGGTGCTGTTTTGCATTGATGTCTGCACCATCAGTGATGGGACCATCTTTGTGCCATGGTGGTACATTTACCAGCCAGCCCACTGTTTGAATTGGTCTCATAAGAGTAAGAAACTCAGTAGCAGTTGTTATAAAATTTCAATGTAATTTCAGGGAAAATATTGCCCATGATTGCTCATAGCATCATTCCTGTACAGTTGAACTCCTTTCATTTCACAAGTATAAATAATAACCTCTATCATCTTCCTGATGTCCTTTAAGGCAGTTACACATACAGTCACATATACATCGCTGCTCTATCTTACTTCTCAAATAGCAAAAGGCACAGCAGCCAGGTCATGTCCTCCCTATACACGGAATCAATCCTTGCTGCAGCAATGTTTCAGAAGCCCATGAGCTCTGACAACACTTGGTTACCATGCGCTGCATTATTCCCGTGGGGGCACAGCACAAGTCTTCAAGATCCTTGAAGATCTGCCATCTGGAAGCAGCCCAGCACAGAGCATGCAGGTAAGAGACTGGAGTGTGCTGCACTTGTGCAAGCACCCCTTCTGCTGGTTCACACACTGGTGTTTGGTGGGGAGGGCCAGCAGTGTGCCAGCCCCCGGGCCTCTGCAGCACTGCAATTCCTTCTGCCCTCCAGGAATGGGCACTCCCTGGGGCAAGTCCTGCTGCATTCTGTCCCTTTGCTCTGCAGCAGATTAAAAAAAAATAAATTCTCTTTTGCAATAAAAACTTTGGCCTTCTGAAGTGACTGCAGATGCTCCATGAAAGTCAGTGCTCGGTAGCTGAGTCTGTCACCACTTATAACAGGAGCTTTTGGCCCCTTGAGAACTAATGTGATGACCTGAGATATGTAATTGCTGTTCCCTGAAGCTCCAGTAGATAACCCCATGCATAAATCACCATAGTAACCCAAACAACAGAAAAGCAATGCTTTTTTATTCCCTGCTCTCTAACAGCTCTCCCAGCTTCTAAGCATGACATTCAGAGACAAAGAAGAGGAAGGTCAGGGCAGACTAGCAGGAAGAGTGTTTTTACAAGGACTGTAGGACTTAGAAGTAAGGACTACTATGGTTTCCCTACTGTTATTTAAAATAATGCATTCCTTTAAAAAAATCCAACAGGTTTATTCAACTGATGGAGAGAAAAGAGTTCAGGTCAGAGGCAGGAATGGCTCTGGTCCTGCAGCAGGGGTTGTGGCATTGTAGCAGCAGCTGCAAAGAGAGTAAAAACAGCAGCAGAAGGTCCAGCTGATCACTGCACAGATCTAAGCTTTTTTATTAGGAAAATCCCTCCTCAGTCACTCCTAAAAGCATCAGAAAGCCCTTTTCCCAGGTTCTCACAGTGCTCAGTTGCTGCTCCAGCCTCTGGGAAGTGACGGTGTTGGCATCTGTTACCATCACACTCTCCTTTACTCAGTGTCAGTTCACCAAGTTCAAGGAGTGCAATTGCACATCAATTCACAGCTCCAAAATCCCTCCCACCAGGCACATAAAGGCTGGATGCCCTGAAGTTTCAATCTGCTGTAGATTATATTTGAGTCAAGCTGCCATGGGCTGGTAAGGACCTCAACAGTTCAGAAAATTTTCATGTAAAACAACCAATTCTGTTTTAAGTGATCATTTCCATAATAATTTTATGGTTTCTGAGTGACCAGTAACATTAAAAGGTTCCCATTTTTAAGGCTTGTTCAAGATTAATTACCAGTTTCCTAAGTGTAAACCACCTGGATTAATTTTTAACCACATTCATCCCAAGAATGTGGAGCTAATTGGTTGCTAAATCACTTTTTACAAGTGCAGTTCATAAATAGGTGGTAACAAGTGTTCCTAACTAGTTTGACAAGGATGAAGGAGAAAGATAGAGGCCAAGCTGCCATTTTTTCATTTTTTGCCCTGGCAGTTTGTGTTTTGCACGGGAAGCACATATATTTGCTCTGTTTGCAAAGGTAGTTGGCTCAGTGTCAGACTTCACACTCAGGCTAATTCAACACATGGAGAAAACTCAAAGAATATAACCAAAACAGTTAACAGAAACACAGACAACTTTTCCACATCAGGACATCACTTGGGCTTCAAGGCAGTTTGCGTGGCCATGACAAGCATGAAGCAGGATCCATACTGAGAAACCAGATGGCCATCACTGACCTTGGAAAGCTATTCTGACTTCACACCATGAGCTTATCTCTACCGTTGGGCTGCACGCCTCATCTCTTTAAACCAAACTAATACAATGCCCAGCCGTAGTGGATCCCACTGCCTTCCTTGTAGAGTGAACTTATTTCTGGGCAAACCAAGAAGGCAGTGACATTAAGCATGTAGCTCACCAGGAAGAAAAAAACCCTTGCTCTGTGCTCCTCCATGCTATGCTGCTGCTGTAGTTCCCACATTGCAGAACTCTAGTTGCACACTGTCTGAGACTGAGGTTACTCAGTATCACCCTCCTCATGCTGAAATATTCCTCTAGCATAGAAGAAGAGGAGGCAGCTTCTCTTTCTCCTGACAAGTGATGATCTCAGAGAGGATGGGGCTCTGCTCACCTCACCTTTCATGGCAGCCTCACATAAAGCACAGAAGTCTGGGGCTTTATCAATCTCCAATCCCTTGCCTGCTCTGACCTTCAAGAGCCAGCAAGTCCCACTAAGCCCCATCAGCCATTCTTGAAAGGTTTTCAGCAGTCTGCACAGGACTTAAAGGAAGAAAGGTTGTATGGTCATTCTTGTGATTTGTATCATATTCTGTTCAGTTTCATATTTCTTCAGGGTTTTAATTTATATCCTTCTGCTTGCCTCAGTGACCACATCCCATTTTATGTGTGATGCACATAGAGCTGCCCTCATATTTTCCTTCAACTTATTCTGTTATTTTATACTTCACCTCTTCATGCACTTCTATCTCTTCAGTGTAAATAAATCTACCTCTGATCATCAGCTCAGCTTCCCTCCCCTCTGAGTTCCTAAGTCTACTAGATATGCAATACTGAGTGACCACCTGGGGTGCAAAGTTGGGGGGTTTTGGAACTAGTATGAACAGCCATAAACTCACACAGGAAAGATGTAGTCTAACTGTAGAGGAAGCTACAGGTGTGCTGGTCATCCATAACTCCCTTTCTAGTCAATGTGGATGTCTGTTTTAGGGATTCTGTATAGGAATCACTGTTTCTCTTGGCTGACTAAAATGGAAGGTCACCAGCTCCTTGTGTCCATACCAGTCTGTCAGGTGAGTCCTGCTCAACACGTCTGCAGGCACTCCCAACTCTCTTGGACACAAAATCTATAGTCTACATATTGCAGTCTACTGCTGCAAAAAATCACTTCTTTCTCCCCCTCTTGTTACAGCTCATTCCTTTGCTCTGTAGCTCCAGGTACTTGGCATGCATGCCTGGGATATTTACATATCCCTGTCTAAGCTAAAAAAGAAAAGATGTAGTCAGGATACTATTTCCCCTGATCAGGTCAGGAAAACATCCTCCCCTCACAGGCTGTGTTTGACAAGACACACACAAAAGTTTACAGCTCAGCTCCAAATGTTTGAATTTACTGCAGTTCCCAGACATGCTCAGAGGGATTGCAATTCAGATGATAAAAACAGTAGATCATAATTCTCTCCTTCTGTCCCAGGCTGATAGCCCAGATTGTACCTTTGTTCCGTGCAGACTACGTCTTTATTCGTTTTTCATGGTTAGATATTTAATCTAACAGCAGAAATAATTAAAAAAAAAAAAACAACCCCAAACACTTACTCTGCAGAAGAAATACCAGGTCAGAAAATTCAGTCTGTTTTGAATTATGACGATGTTATCATAAACAGTTCGTGGTAACAGACAGATATGAAGTGAAAAAATAAGTCTGAGCTCCAAGACCTTAGAGAAACAGTTCTCACATCCTGTAAACAATCACTCCCTACTGATAACCTTCCACTACATGGCACATACGGGCCCGGCAAACCAAAAGGCTGGATTTTGCCCTTTGTTAAGCTGTGTCAAGTTGTACTAATTAGGAAGCCCCAGTTCTGTTTCTGCTTCTTCCTCTAAATTACCAAGTCACCTGCTGTTTACTGACCCACACTTATCCACTTTGTGTAAATACTTAGATCTAAGCACTGGAAGCCATTTTAAAGGTAGATATTATTCATGCAGTGCAAGACTTTATAAAAAAGTATGGTATTTGAGCAAGACTAATGGCAACAGTGAAGAAGCTTTTTCATTCTTCCAGGAAGTACAAAAGTAGCAGCAAAAGGGGTCCATCTCTGGTCATTGCTTTCTGTCTTGAGTTCCTCCAGGCAGCTCTCATCTGAGATAAGGCTGAATCCCTTCTAACTGGAAGTCATATCAGGAAGGAGTCAGTGTAATGAGGCTGCTGCCAAATGGGAAATGGAAATAGGGAATGGAGTTTCAGCCTCTGGCAGCAGACAGGACAACTGGCTTGGTGACTGAAGGTTTTGTGGAGCAAGGGCAGGGAAAACAACATTCACTCCAAGAAGGTATCTGGGCAGATTTCTCAGATAAGCCTAAAGGGCTGAGTTTGTACAAGGGGAGGGAGGCTTTATATATTTATACATTTAAAAAAAAAAAAAAAAAGTTTTCTAGCTTTCAGGATAAGGAGCCTAGAGACTTTTATAGAGGCAGAAGACATTGAGTGGATGTTTAAAAATAAGATTCCTGGCATACTCTGCTCACAGCACTTTGGAAATTGCCAAGATGAGCATCCAGCCCTGTATGGCTGCTTTGTTGCTCCTGTTCCTGGAAAAAAAGAGTGTGAAATGAGAAAATCTTTCTGGAAAATAGAGGGATAATCAAATTTCTCTCCAATTCATATGAAAAAGACTTCAAATCTGGGTCACTGAATCACCATTCCTGGCAAGCAGCTCTGCAGTAAGTCACTGTTTGGATGCTTTGGTTCCAGTGACTCAGTAGCTATCCTTTGGCCCATAGCTGAGCTGCCATCAGCATAAAGCTGCCCATGAGATGAAGCACAGTGGTTTTTGCATAACAGAGGGTGGCCTTTTCCAAAAAGGCCAGTCTGGATGGGAGTGATGACCTCACATCATACCTCTTAAAGAACATAGACACATGGGAAATACCACTCACATCCCTACTATTATTAGGGTTTGAACTGAAAATATTGCACAGCAAAGCTTGTGCTTTTGTAGCAACTATAAAACATACATAAATACAACACATTTTCCTTTGCCCCTTCCTGCCTGAGTGTATTTTGGCTCAGTTATTTCTCTGTGCCAGAAGGCAATTTAATGTTAGCAGTAAGTATAGGAAGGCACAGAGGAGTGCATGAAGTCAATCATTCATGGGTGCCCAGAGATACAAACCCAAAGCTTCCAGTGGGAGCTATAGGACTTGGCATTGTTTATGACACCATAATTGCTGTTTGTGGCTACATACTTTTGCCACATGTAGCTCCATGTGCCAGTGCTTGCTGGTTTATTCTGCAATGTGAGCCACACAGTCGCTGGAACAAACACGACATATGTCCCTGATCTTGTTTCTATGCCCTGCTCCGTAAACAGAAAATTGAGATGCACTCCACCTTTTATGGAAATAGAAAGAAGACAAAATATGTTGGATGTGAAATTTTATTAGTTCCCTGGCACCATTACCCTTCCTAT
>NW_008584675.1:57451-80777 GCF_000691845.1 Merops nubicus | reverse complement strand
CAGGAATAAATGAGGAAAAGTATCCTTGAGCTGCAGAGTAAGGACCTGACTCCAGCTGGGTGGGATCTTCTAGATGCCCTGCAGGGAGGCTGCTATTCAACAGCTGGGCTTTGATCAGAGGAGCTGCCAGGTTAGGGAAGGACACAGGACAAAAAGTGTAAGGAGGCCCATGTCCTTGTGAGCCAGCTCCACGCTGAGCAGTGGAGTCCAGTTCAAGCCATGCCCAGGTCTCCTCCTTCCTCAGCCCTGAGGTTCATGGGACATCTCTTGAGGTTCTCACTGATGGGGTGACTGGTGTAAGTTGGTGGCCTACAGGTAGTAATGTCAAGTTTGAGTATCATTTTCTTGGTGCCACTATGCTAGTTTCCCTGTGGTCTGCCCACTTGACTCAGTAGGATAGAAGATAATCCCTGACTTCAACATGTAATGAGCCTCATGAGCTCTTGGAGCCTCTGTGAATTGGAGAACAAAACCTCAGTACTGCAGGTGAGACTGAAACCTCTTCTAAGCAAAGCAGTAATAATGCTTCATGTGAGTTTGTAGGACTCGTAAAACCTCTCTTCTCTCACCATTCCTTCTGCATGGGAAATTTTTTTGAGCAGCCTCTTGCAAATAATGCATTGCAGCATCCCAGCAACAGTTCAGTTTCAGGTTTGTGGGGGTTTTTTGTTGTTGTTGGGTTTTTGCATTTTTTGTTTGTTGATTTAAAAAAAGAGGTTGGAAAAAACCCAAACAAAGACCTTTGAACACTGAAGATGAATAAGCTGATTTGGGAACACTGATGATACATGACTATCATTAGTTTGATGAAAAACAGTTCTGCTTGTGGTTTATTCCTACCTCTCACCGAAATTTCCTGCCTATTAAGAGAGGCATCAAACAGATGAGAAGTTTTAAAACATGTAATAATACTCCAGACTAAATGGTCACATTAAATCAGAGGACTGCTTTTGACAGAATTACTCCTATTTACAACGACAAAGACATGCCATGTGCATTTATTATTCAGTGTCTACTGCCTTCACTCTGCTCATCATGCCTCCCACATCTGAAAGGAAGCAACCTAAACTGATAGTAATTCTGATCAATAAAATGTTAATACCTAGGAGGTGTAGTTCAAATGCAGTCTGTATGTCAGTCTTCACTGGGCAGTCACATGCCCTTGTTTAGTAAAATCCCAGGACCCCACTGTATTCAAGGCTGATTTTTTTTCCCCATTTTATTTCTGGTGCATGATAAATGAGCCTGAGACTTTCATCTTAATGATCTGGCTGATGGACAAACTCTTCCAGGACAGTTTTCATCAACTGACTTGTTGCTTTTCTATTTTGCCAGTAGTTGGTTCCTCTAAGAAACATCTAAAAAAATCTAAAAGCTTTCCAGTTAAAATACAGTCAGATTTATTTAGGAAATATGGATGCCTGCAATGCATACTGTGCTAACTATTGCCTCCTCTTTTCAACTGGCACGGAACAGTGTCTTCCAGGGTTCTGGTCACGTCATAATCCAAATGCCTAAAACAAGTCAGACAAGCCTTTAAAGTTCCCGTTTCTCCCCAAATCTCAGAGGCAGTTGTCATCAAAAATGTTTACAGCCAAATGGGAGTTATCACAGTATTTCTGCTCATATTCAGCAGCACATACTCATTTTATAAACACACAGACATGTATTTCTAATTCAGTTCATAAGTTCTAATACATCTATATTTGTTTTTATTAACAAGCAGTAATACAATAATATTTCCCTGTATTGTTAATACCATCAGATGCATTATATCTAACCTAACCACTTAAAAATCTTTCCCTCTGTCCTGCAGGAGGCTGGGATGGTCATCAATGGCTCTTAGCCTCAAAATTTTTTACTCCCCAATGGGATTATGTAGCTTTTTGATGTAGTCAACATTGATTCGTTGCCCTGTACAAGCCAGACAGCTACCACAGTGTTTCCAAACAAACACAGTGGATTCAATAACTCCTGTTGATATCAAAGAGAAAAAGACTCCTGGTTCCACTTCCAATGTGTGTGCTGATGTCTTACCTAGCTAGAAAAGTGCATATCCATCCCAGTTTTCCTCCATGCATATCCATCCCAGTTTAACACACTGCAAAGTTAATTAATTTACTGGGACTGAGTAACCTGACAGTTAACCTGACAGTAAGCTCTGCTTTGCTGCACAACTATCTTAATACAGAAGTATGAATTTGCTCCATTTAATTAGTGCACCAAGTAACTCTCCTGACATCCCTTGTTTGCAGTACAGGGTTTTCTCAGACACCCCCAAAATGCCATCTGTTCATCTTCATGCAGAACCTGAAAAGATACTTGATAACTGCCTTAAACTGAGTCTACTCAAAGTCTTAACAGAAAAATACCAATTACATTTATTTTGTTAAGAGAGTGTAGTCCTAGATTAAAGTAGGATGGCAATTAAAATGTTTAGGCTATTTTAGTGTTTGGGGTGCTTGTATATTCTTATATGGTCCTGTCCCTTTCTGCAGATTTTCTCCTGTTTTTTTCTTACAAGGTTTTTGAGGCTTTTAACAATCCCTGTTGCCACCAGGACTCCTCAGAAACATCCACTTTCCCATAGCATCTAGTTGAGGTGCAAATTAACTCATCTAGTACCAGCTTAAAAGGATGCAGCCAGAGCTCATGAAGCTCCTTAGCAATTATTTGCTTACTAGGGAAGCCTCTGTCACATAGTCTAGGAGCATGGTTTTAATCTCATTTAATCTGATCACATGAAAGTCAAGCTCCAGTCTGAGGGACCCATCTAAGCACTTTCCATTGGTTGGTGGGTACCCCCAAAAGAAGTGCTCATTACACTTTGAAGAGAGTAGCCAAGACAAGTGCAATGAGTAAGTTCTTATCTCTCTCAAGATTATATTCAGACCATGGACAACTACCTTGGAGGAGAAGACCAACTCTTAAATAGCTGGATATGAGTGGTTGCATTACCACCAGCTAGCAAAGGGGCAGATAGCTTCCTGCAAAGATTTAATAACAGTTCCATTTTCCAAGTAACAAGCATATGGTTGTCAAGGACCTTTCTGGGTTTCCTAAATAAAGTAGAGCTTAATATAGGGAGAGCCTGCCCACTGCCTCGAGCCAGTGTGAGAAAGGAAACCTTTCCTTTGCTGTCAGGAGAAGCGACAAGGCAGATGAGCCTCAAGCAGAGAATCTGCCCCCTGCGTTCTCCCAGCCCACCAAACTCACCTATTGATGCATGGACTCTCCATAACGTGGACTGTCTTTTGCAATACCCAGGTGCTCTCTGTCTGCTGCAGGGAGATCCCGTTCCCAGTACAGACCTCAAAGCTGTACAGTAGCTCAGATGATTAATAATGATGATAGATAACAGTACACCAAGAAAGCTTTGCACGAACAGTCCTTGGAACGTGGGCTACTGCTAGGCCAAGGCTGTGTCCATGTAGCTTTTATCCCAAGTTCCTACACACATCCTCAAGATCGTTTCAGATTTCACCACTTAAAACAGACAGATGGGCCTGGAATACCAACAATGCTCATTGCCAAGGAATCTGTGGTATAAATGTCATCAGGATCTCAGAGTGGTGGGGAAGATGCTAGCACTGCTCACAGGACAGGAACAAAGCACTGGATCAAGGGGATGCTTCTATTTTCCAATAGTGTCCTGCAAACAGAGATGCCCTTCATAGGAGCTCTGTTCTGGAACACTCTTATCCTAGACAATATTATGGACTTGTTTACTGGGGATACAAAGCAGGTCAGATCAGCTACAGAGCAAGCTCATTTATAGCACTGCACAAAGGGGTTTTATTTTTATATGCCTTTTGACCTCAAGTGGAAAGGAAACATCAACCTACACTGTAATGCAAGGTCCAGTGAATGCAGACACATCACACATTTCCATATCAGCTGCAAGATCTTTAGAAGTGCACACAGGCTAGCAGGGCTCTCTCTAGAACAGGGTGTTAAAGATAAGCAATGGAGAGTTTGCTCATCAGCAACAGTGGAGAGAAATCTTACCAGAAGCATTTTTCCTCCATCTGGCCAGGGATGAGAGATAAAGCAACAGAACTGCAGATGTCTGAAGGAAGGGGAACCCTGGGAAGAACACAGACTGGTGTCAGAAGGTGGGATTTTTTTCAGCTTTGCTGTGTGAGTCCAGAGAAACCAGTATCCCATTTCAGTCCTCCTAGTTCTCTTTGGTGATCTTGTTTGTTTAGATAACTCCCTCCTCCTGCAGGAAGCTTTTGGGGTGATGACCTACAGCTTTCCACTGCTGCCAGGCTCTCCTCTCACTATGGCCATAATAATAAGCTTGCTGAAAATAGATTTGGTTTGTCCTTTAAAGATAAATCAGATTCTATGAAAAGCCTGTGTCTTTCATCCAAATGTTTTAATGGCTCTGTAGACTTTCCCTGGCACAGCAGATGCTTCTGTGTCCTGTGAACTGATCTCACAGCATCCAGTTCATCAGATGCAAAACGAAACCCCACAGTGCAGAATATCCCTGCAGAATAAGTAGAGCACTAAGAGTCAGGCTGTATCTGGTATGGAAAACAAGCAGGTAGCTGGGCTTCTCTGGTACTGCTTAAAAGGATGTTTTGTACTGAGCAACATCCTGGAGTCCCAGTTCCCTCTTGCTGCAGCATTATCCTCTGATCTGCAAGCTGTTGATTCATGTGCTTGCTGCTCTTGGAAAATTAAGAGCTCATGTGTCTGGAGCCACATCAATTCCCCTGCAGGGAGCTGGGTGACTAGTTTCAAGACAGCCATGTAATTAGCAGTCAGTCTAATGTCATCACACTAAAAATCAGAGAATGCTTCAGGGGAGACAGTTTTCATCCCAGGTCTTCAATGCGCTTGACAGTCAGTAACTACTTTTTAATGAAGCAACAAGGCCCTGGACATTCACATTTCAGAGAGGTAAGCCATTGCCAACAACCTGAGTTCCTAAAATATTTCAGCAGCTCCTAAAGCCAGAGTGAGGCTCTAGCTCCAAATACCATGCTTGTTGTCCTGACTAGCATTACAGCTGGAGGAATTAAACAAGCAGATGAGAACATGTAGAAGGAGTACAGAGGTTCTCCCCAGGGATCCTGCTCAAGCTCTGGGCTGCTGGCAGGGGTTTGGTCTGTCTGTAACAGGGCTGCTGCAGATGGAGGAACCAGATGTTGCATGGGAAGCCTGGTTCCTCCACTTGACCCTTTTCCAACCCCAGCACAGTCAAGTACAAGAAAACAGTCTTGCTGAGGGGGAGCTCTAGAAAAAAATAAAATGGGAGTAAAAAACTCCAAAAGACACAAGAAATGCAATGGTAGAATGGCTGGTGGCACCTGTTGGAGGGTAAATGAGTACTGTTGAAAGGAAATGTACAAACCCCAAGCAAGGATTACTAGGATTTATGAATGATAAAAATGAAACTTCCAGCTGCAGCAGACCTGCTATGGCTTGTTGTTCATGGGAAAAAGCCCATGTCTCTTCCTCACCCATTCTGGTTTATGGCTTCCTTTTCCATAGGGGGGGGGACTTTGTAAAGACTGACTGGCCCTGACTACAGGACAGGACATAAGATTAAGCAACCCTGTGAAAACTTTGCTGCAAACTGAATCCCTTATCAGCATGTTGGGAATATAAATAGATTTGTTCTGTTGTTACCACCACAGAAAAACTTATTTTCAGAAAGGAAGGGAAAAGGTCTTCTTCGAAACATAGCCTAAAGCAAGGGTCACAGCAGCGTCCAAGTGTTCAGGCTGGAAGGACCTGAGGAGGTCTCCTCTTGGAAAGTGGACAAACTGCTCAGTCTCCCCAGGCAACCTGCTCCAAGATCAGTTATTCTCACTGTGAGTGCTTTTTCCTTACATTTTATTAGTCTCCACCATTTCCATTTCTATCCACTGTCTCTTGCCCTCCTGCCATGCAGAGCACCGACAAGCCTGGCTCCACCTCCCTGACAACACCCTCAAAGGCATTGTTAAGTTAGGGCCTCCTGCAGCCGGCCCTTCTTCAGGCTAAATAAGCTTAACTCTCTCAGCATCTCCCCATATGTCATGGGCTCCAGCCCCGACCATTATGTGACCTCCAATAAGCTCATGTAAGCTTTTCAACATCTTTCTTGTAATATGGGTCTCACAACTGGTTGCCCTATAGACATAGCCTAGATATCACATCTTTCCCACGGTGGTTTGCATTGTAGATATCTGTCACCAAAGCCAAAGACACAACAAGAATGACTTTTTCTCCTAGAGCAAAAGTTCACCAAAGTCCCAAACACTTGTAGGTATGGTAGAAAATACTTTGCAAATGCTTTCCTGGTGTTAAACTGACAGACCTCACCACTAATGTTAAGGTTGTCATTCCACATAAGGTTTCACACCACAGCTGTGGTGCTGTGGTATGAAATGTGCTTTGTTGGAGTTAACAGTTCCAGTGGGCCTGGAGGTTTATGGTCCTACACACAGGCAGGAACAACTGCCTGCACAGATCCCCGACAGGGAAGAGGTGGTGAAGATGGTTCAGGACTGCCATGATCTGGGAAAATGGTAAATCCCATTGGGAGATGAAAGCAACTTGCAGGTCTGTGAGGTGATCCTTGTGAATGTTGCTGTGCTGGTGGAAGGAACCAGTGTTTACTACAGGCTCAGGATACGCAGGGACTAAAAAGAGCAGAAAACCCCTATGTGGCAAAAGGGACAATCTGCAACTGTCATTAATCCAGAGATTGTGTGGACATCCATGAACAGAGGCAGCATACATGAACCTGACAACTTTTTGCCCAAGTGTGAGTGACACACCAGAGTTCTGTGTTGCAGAAACTCTTTGAATGCAACAACAGAGAGACTTGTGTCTGAAAATAGTGTTAATGCTGCCAGAACTAGGTACTGAGCAAGGCAGAGTATCTTTTTCCCTGATAAACAATCCATCTGGTGAACTGAAGCTTAAATCACCTTTCTCCTGTTCAATTTACTCTGAAATAATAGCACATTATTTCTATGTACTACATCAGAGAACTGATCTCTGCAGGCTCAGTTGCACCAGGACCAGGAAATTTGACTGACAGGATCAATGGCCAAGACACGAAGTCAAGGTCTCAAGGTAATTGTTGCTAGCAGAGAATTTTTGCCATCTGACCTCAGAACTTTCCAGTAAATTCACAATTATTCATCATATTCTAAGCCTTTTTTAACATGGAGCTGGTTTAACTGGCAAGTGCCCCAAATAGAAGGTTGTTTACATGCTCACATCTGTTTCTGTTTGTGTGTGTGCACAGGGGTGCATGTCGACTCTTCCTGTATTTTTCAATAATCCAGAAACTCAAATGTTTGCCTTAAATACAGCTTTTCTCACTGCAGACGTCTGCTGAAATTTATAAGGAATAGCATTAAAAAAACAACGAACTGAAATACTAGGACAGTTTATCACTTCTATATTTAATAGACATCTGTAAAATTATTACATAGCCATTAAAGGAAATTGTTTTGCTAGTAGCTTCCACGTAATGAGAAAGCCTACAGTGGAAAAGTCAGACTATAGGTCTAGAGAAAAAGTAAGTCACCTTTCCTCATGTATAAGATTGTTCTCATCACTAATTTTTCATCCCTTCCAACCCATTGAAAGGCTACACTTTGACTGCTTGATTAATAAACTGGGGTTTCTGGTACAGAACAAGACGCAGGCAAAGAGAGAATTAAGAGTCCAGCTGTATATGGGAACTCAGTTCACTTCTGCAAAGCACTGTTTTATGGTTTTTTTTCCTTCTAATGTAAGAAGGGACTTTGTTTTTCAAAGTGACAAAGAAAGCTGTTTCTGAGCAACCGTTCCTCTCTCCTGAGAACTGGTGAAAAAACTCACTGCTTCTGCAAATGTGAATCAGGATTGATGGTCATTTAATTGTTCCCCCTTTCTCCCACTCCTGCTCAGCCTTTATACCTCACTTCTTCATTGCCTGCTTTTCCTTCCTGTTGCGGTTTAACCTCAGCTGGCAGCCAAACCCCAGCAACCACTGCCCACTGCTTCCTTACCCCCCCTTGCCACACATTAGGGGAGGAGAACTGGGAGGAAGAGAAAACAAAAAGCCTGCAGGTTGAGATAAGGACAGTTTAATAAAACAACACAGAGAGAAGAGACAACTATAATAATGAAAATACCAGTGAAATAATACACAAAGCAAGTGATATTAAACTCCTTACCTGAGATGCAGCTCTCCCTGCTCCAGCCTCAAACCAGAGCTACCCACTGAAAACAAACAGAGCTTCTTGGGCCAGCCCCTCCCCTTCTATAGAGGGCATGATGTCAGCATGGTATCAAATACCCCATTGGCTGGTTTGGTTGTTTATCCCAGCTGTGGTCCTGCCCAGCTGCAGCCTCTCCCATCTGCAGCCACTTGTGGATATTAACCCCATCCTGGCCAAGCCTAGGCCTCTTCTTCCCCTACTTCTTCATCCAACTCCACCTCCGTCCCTGTCATCTTTATGGCTGTCTGTATTGTAGCCCTGTCTGGCCCCTCAGCTATCAAGACTTCATATTTAACTCCATATTTCATGGTTAATAGAGATTTTCTCACACAGTGTATTTGCCACCATGCTCTCACTGTTTTTTTCCCCCTTTCTGCTCTCCCCCACCAGAAGCCAAGCCCTGCTGCACCAAGGCCACTGTGCCACCTTTAATGGAGATTTCACCCCTTATAGCCAGCCTTGGAATGCTCACCCCTTTCTAAACACTTTGCTGCTCTAGTCCATCCAGTCACTCCACTGTGATATTCAACTCACAAATAATGAGAGTTCAAGGTTTCTCTGGGTACCTGCCATTTGCAGTAGGGACACATAGGTCAGGCAGTCTCAGTAGGGGACATCTTAACTCTAGTGTGCAATAACATGTGCCAACATACTGGTCTCATGTGGCTTACCTCAATTCACAAGTCTTCTGCAAAGGGTTGTAAAAGCATAGGTAAGAACAACAGAGTAACACTCACTTCCAGATCTGGGCAGTCTCATCCATTTGTTATCCAGCCTCCACAATTATGTCTTCCCAGCTGAAGACAAAGACCTAGGACAAAAAAGATGCTTTATAAAGCTGACCTACTTACAGATCAGCAAGCCTGTGAAATCTGCAACAGGGTAAAGTAAAAGAATGAACTCGGTGCACAGCTCTGTCCAAATTCCAGCCTAAAGGGCCTCATGAGATCACATTAAGATGGCAATTTAAATAAGATTTATGGCATTCAGCTCTGCTCCTGGGGTACAAAGAGTTGTGAAGGCTATTCAGCATGCTCAGAATTATTGTAAGTACTTCTGAGCTTCTTCTGTGTGGTCTGGCACAAAGGCAGCACGGGGCAGAGAGATTGGCAGCAGGAAGCTACTTTATCAAATAAAGATAATGCCAACCAGGGGAAGGATCAAAGGAAAATGCATACCATCAGTTATGCTGGTCCTTTGTTCCTGCTAGCAGAGAAGTGTCTAGTAGGACCACAAACCCTCTGGGATAGGCACTGTGGCCTAGATCTGTAAATACACAGAGATATCAAATTCCACTGGCATTTCTTGGAACATTAGGGACCTAAATACCTTTGCTATCCAAGCACCTGAAAAAGTTTCCTATATTTAATCTCATAAGTATGCCTCATAATTCATATCTTATGAATATGCACTTGTGCATGTTTGCAATTTTGGCTCTGGTGAAGTAAAGATGTGCATCTGGAGATGCTCCCTGGCAGGGGAACTCAATTGTCCACACTGTTATATTGTTACCATAGTCCTGGCACATTTTTGGCCTCCAGGCCAGCAAACACTGTCCCAAATAATCCCCAGGCATGGCTCAGGTGTGCACATGCAGCAAACACCATTGCCAACAGGCAGTTCAGATGTGACCACACTACATAATCTGAAAGTTTGCCTGGAAGACACAGACCACCCCATGCCAGCTGGGCTCAGCAGGAGCAAATGGGTACAGGTATGTGCCTTTAGCCTCATCCACACACAGTCATTAAGCAAATTGGCCAGAGTCACAGCAAAAATCTGTGGCAGGAGAGGAAACAGTGGTGTCCAGAGCCCTTGCTACAGGCCCTCCTTCCCACCACAGAGCCACAGTGACCCGTGAGAGCAGCGAGGGAGGTTTATGTGCAGGGAGCTAGACTCTGCATCTCCAGTCCTCCGTTCACCTGCAGCTTCACTGAGAGACTTGGACTCTTTCATTCCCAAGGACAAACATCTTTCTTTCCTTCCCTCCACAGTAAAGCTTTGCTTCTGTTCCAAAATACCTAAGAAGATGAGGCTGCCCTAATCAAGCACAAATGAAAAGGCTGATACCCATTTGCTATTTGTTATCTGGCCAGAGCTCAGATAAGTGAATAACTAATTTTGAAATCTTTGTCTATTTCTTTTATGCCTTGTGTACCCCAGGACTCAAGACTTAAACGTGCAGAGCCATCAGACCAGCATTGCTAAAGCCAGAGAAACATCACCCTGTGCCCCAGCTCCTGACCATCTTTACTCCCTAGTCCATTGTAGACGTGTTAAAATATCAAGACCTCACCTAATATAGCTCCCTGCCAAGTTGATATTCCCAATATGTGCTGTATTTTATATATCCATTTAAGAGCTCCTCTGGTCCCAAAAGCTCATAGAAATTAGCCAGTTGCTAAATATTTATAGACCCACAGTTCTATAGAAAATGGCAGAATTAGCAATAATTTGGGTGTCTTGACACGACTGCAGAGCTCTGACCTAGAGGCCAGCGCTGCCACACAGGATGGAAAATTATGACTCCTCTCCCACTGGGTGATGTCAAGGTGACATCAGATTTGGCTTCCATGGCACAGGCGGAGTATGGGCAGAGACTGACACGATACCCTCAGCTGCTGAGCTGCCCACGGCGCAGTGGGACAGGACTGTGCCTGCAGCTCTTACCTAACACTCTGGCAGTGGCCTCCCTGGGAAACACTTCATCCTTCCTGCCGCCAGACTCCATCACTATATATAACTTGACTGTTATCTCTGAGTCTAGAGGAGGCAAAATAAAAATCAATCAACTGGAGTATTTTAACTGAACACAAAAATATCTTTCAAAAAAGTAATTTTTGAGGCTGAGGGGAGAGCAATTTGTTTATATAACATGTTATTTTGGGATTAGCAGGTGATTAATACTAATCAAAGCTGACTGTAGAAGCAATCACTTTAAAAGGGGACTAGCTATCAAGCTTGACAAAAAATCTGTTCAGACTTTTTATTCAAGGCAATCTCACATGTTTTACCAAAAGAAAAGTGGGGAGAATCAACAAGGCTCAGTGTTCAGCTGGAAAGTGAAGAAACTGGGGCCATAAGACCAC
Source organism: Merops nubicus (assembly GCF_000691845.1). Taxonomy (NCBI): domain Eukaryota; kingdom Metazoa; phylum Chordata; class Aves; order Coraciiformes; family Meropidae; genus Merops; species Merops nubicus. Next base: position 69,469 of record NW_008584675.1, on the reverse strand, counting down.
TAGGCAGGGACAAGCTGCTGCAGTCTTGGTCATCTTGCAGATACACACACACTGAGCAAGATCCTGGGGACACTGTTTCCAGAGCCACCTCAGGAAAGACAAGATGGAGGTTTAGAGATGCAGCTGCATTCCCAACAGTACCTCTGTAAGGTGCTTAAAAAAAAAAAGCACCATAAAGGTGCTTTGCAAAATCTCCCCATTCATTCTGCAGAAAAATCTGAGCTATGGAGCAAGGCTTGCTGCAAAGCTTTCTCTGTGTATGGCTTTGTATTGGAAAGTAAATTTATTTGTAGTTTGCAGATGACTGGTTTGAGGCTTTCTTTAACTGAGTGCTGGAGTAAAAACAAGTCCTTTGCAATAAAGAGACCTGGCGTGACAATAAAGCCAGACTGATTTTTATCTCCTGATAAAGCTCTGCCTATTTTCTTTCCCTCTGCTGCAAAGAACTTGCAGGACCTGTCTCTCTATGGCCAATTTTAATTTCCTGGCAATGTGATTGCCTTACAAAAAAAGTGAAATGATGCTGAAAAAATATGTGCTTGGGATTTGATATGAGTGTCAGACTAGGAGAAAAGTGAACTGCATCTTTCTACCGTTTGTCTGAGCTGATGTGTGTTTACCCACCCCCACACACTGGTTTCCATATTTTATGGACTAAGTGCTTACAGCTCCCATCAAATTAGTGGGAATTATTGGTGTCCTTCACACCTCAAACAAGTCACCTCATTAAAGGAAACCCATTCCAGTACACAAAGACCTTACAGCAGCATAGGACACCCATCAGCTGCTTTTCCAGGGACTTTTTTGAATAAAGTGACTGAAAGCACAGAGGAAGATTTTTGTGCAGGGAGCTAGACTAGCTCAGGGAGCAGCTTGAGATGCAGCTCAGATCATACAGCTTACTTTTCTGAGATGAATGCTTAAAAGGATGCTTTCTAGGTAAGTTAGCAAGAAGGAAGCACCTTAAAATCTCCCTTGCAATATTTGCCTTAATTTCTCTGAAGATGAGGGTGACTTGTTATCAGGGAGGGCAGTGATGTGACACAGGGTAACAGTTTTAAACTGAAAGAGGGTAGATTTAGATTAGATATTAGGAAGAAATTCTTTATTGTTAGGGTGGTGAGACAGCAGAACAGATTGCCCAGGGAAGCTGTGGATGTCCCATCCCTGAAAGTGCTCAAGGCCAGGTTGGATGGGGCTTTGAGCAACCTGATCTACTGGAAGGTGCACTTGACCATGGCAGGGGGGTTGGAACTAGAGGATCTTTAAGATCCCTTCCAATCCAAACCATTCTATGATTCTATGATATTGCAAAATTCATGCTTTATTACTGCCTTTCTCATGTGTTTCCTTGATAGAAGCAAGAGACAGAAGCATTACAGGCAAACGTTGAATGCCACCTTCCATCATCTTGTTGCCTTTGATTTCTGAGCATAACAGAAGTCCAGTTCATAGTGGTCCATCTGACTGAGCCCTCATACAGCATCTTCTCAGTATGAAACACCTCAGGATGAAAACTTCCAGGATGAAACAGCCTCAAACTGTGAAGTTCCCAGTTCTTAGTCAGTGTGCTGAACAAGTGTCAGAGCAGACCAACTACCAGCCTGCATTAGGGAGCATCTGCTACCCTGCCTGCCCCTACCTTTAGGAAATAGATTTTTAAAAAGTTTATCTGCATGAGGTCCAGTTTGTGCTGGATGGAAGCCTGAACTGTCAGATACTGGTGACTGATACCAGCAAATATCTAAGTGGTGCCTGAGAGGAAGAGGCAGTGGCCTCGCACATGGTTTGCCCCATGTCCTCTTCAGCTTTCTGCCCACAATAAGGTCCCACCACTTGCACAGCTTCCCCTGACATGGAGCCTCCCTCCAGCCTCATAGTCTGTGGGCTGGGGTCATTTCATGTGCCTGTAAGCAGCAAGTATCTATGAAACACCATACTCAGACTGGCTCATCTCCCACCAAAAGTCTGAAATTATCCTGCTACAATGCTGGATCAAAAGGAACCACCACCTCTGGTCATCTTGACCTGGAAGATGGTTTCCTCTCCATGAAAGAGAGAAATGGATGATGTAACTACAATTGGAAGACAATTGCAGGAGGAAAGCAGTAAGAAAGACAGAAACTTACAGGCAAAGATATTATTTACTAAGCCAGGAAAAAAACCAACAAGCTTTCCTTTAATTTACAAGTGGTTGTGCCATAAGCAGACACAGAGTCATATTAAGTAAAATCAGTTTTGCAAACAGATCCACAATAAATACATTTGGTTTTGACCAGCTGATCACTGGTAGTAAGACACAAGGACTGTTTAATATCTTAATTTGTCTAATGCTGCTTATTGAAACTTCCCTCGCAAGAGCTGTTTAGGACCCCTGAAGAAGCACTGGGGGATGTGTATAAACACTGCTGCCTGTACAGAACCTCATTCTAGTGGTATTTTACTATGGTTCAGCTGTGGTTATAGATCACTGCTTTTACTGGAGAAATGCTGAGCTTTCTCAATTACAGGTCTATGATGGAGCACATGGTGAAACATGGTGACTGTCTGGAAAGTCAAAGTAATTTTATGGCTTCTTCACCTCACCACAAGCTGCTTTGGGCTGTGCCTATGGTCAGAGGTGACCACTCCTCAGGAGATGTGTAGTAAGAGAGGAAACCCAAGGTAAAAAAGAACTGCAGTGTTTCACACTAAATCATTCTGATTTTGGTGACATTTTGACATGAAAATCTTCAGCTGAGCTCTCACCAGGTTTAGGCGTGTAGGTTCAGCCAGGCAGTTGCCAGGTTTGTTGTGTAACTGTTTAGCTGTTCAGTTCCCAGATGGCTGTGAAGTGCTCAGCACACGTTAGTGCTATTTATACCCCGTAGGTCCAGGCCGTGCTGTGCCAGGCCTGCCTGCTGCCCCACGAGGGGCCATGGCAGAGGAAGGCTGCCCACGTGTTTGGGAAGGGAGCTCTGCTCCGGGCACTGTCGATGCTTGAGCAAGCCACCCCGTGCCCAGAGGGGTGTGGAGCCCACTCTGGGCTTCATCTTGCCCATGCCAAACTGGGACAGAAGCAAAAGGATATATTTAGCCCATATGATGTCAGTGAATGTGGGGTTAAACCCACAGGAGGAACAGAGGAGGAGAGGAAGTGCCATCTGCTAAAATTTGCAGCCAAGAGCCTTCAAGGGAGGAACCAGAGATGTTTCAGCGTCTCTGGGGAAACCAGGGAAATCACCATGGGGCTGAAAAGCTGCTGAAGCTCCCAAAGAAGAACGTGGTGACCCCAGGCACTGTATGTTGTAGGAAGGTCACTCCAAGGCACTAAACCATTTAATTTAGGGTCTAGATCAACAAATCTGAGGGACCATGCTGCAACGCAGCATAGGCTCATGAAAGGAAGATTTGGGCATTTTCCCAACGGTAGTGCAGATCTATACACTATATATATTCTTGGCCCCTCCTAAGACACTTGGCTGCCAATGCAGTGTGTTGATCAATCAGCATGCATGAGAGAGCTGTAGGCATCAAAAGGAGCATTAGATGCATTAAAGGCTGGCTCACAGACTGGCCTCCAAATGTGTCCAGGTGCAGACAGTGCCACAGGGGACCTGTTTGGTGCAGGCTCCTGCAGAGAGCAGGCTTTGAGCTAGCATTAAATAAATTATTGGACTGTGACACAGGCTTTTTGCTAGTAAAAGATGAAGAAGATAACAAGATCAGGAAAGTAGCAGGCCAGCCGAATGGCTTACCTTTGCAAGGGGAACCAGATTGGTTAAACGGCCACAATCCAAAAAGATACAGGAAACTGTAAGAAAGGACCAATTTCTTTACACTGGATAAAGGAAAAGTATTTCTAAGCATGGCATGGTGAGATCAATATTTCTTCGATAGCAGAGCATTAAAATGGGCTGACATCTGTTGTGTGTCTCAGAACAAAAGTTACAGCTGTTAGAAGTACTCCTCAGCATGTCATAAACTTTAATCTGGAGGGTGAGTTTTGCAGAGGTGCCATGCTCCATCAGAGTGCTCCTTGACATTTCAGAGGGAGCAGAAAGGAGCAGAGCGCAGCTGCCTCTCTTATTTCTCATCACTGTAATTTGCCCCAGCATTACCAAAGAAATACACAGCTTTAGACATACACAACATCAGAAGATTTGTGATGAGTTTTTGACTGACACAATTTCTAATGTAGAGAACTACGAGAATGAAAGATGTCAGAAGAGCAAAAATGTACATGCCAGTCAGAAAAAAAAAAATATTCTAATTAATAAGAAAAAGCAGTTCAGAGAATGATATCAGTATTTCAGCTTACAAAAGCCCCGAAGGAATGACATTAAACTGACATGAAAAGTCTTGAAACAGCAGCATTTTTAACTCAACAGTGATTTGATCTATTTACCCTGTCTTCTCTCAATGGAAAATAAGTTTCCCAAGATTGGTAAGATACACATACATAGCCCACATCAGCCAAGGATCGATTACTCAGTGAAATACTTGTAATTACAAGTAAAGATTACTTGTGAATATTTATCTTTTAGTTAAATATTTGGGAAAAAAAAGCCACAAACTATTCCAGGCAGTATATTTAAAATACACGTTTCAAGGAAGCCAGTGCCCTTTCTGAATAAGTCATTGGCAGTGGACTTCACAACTTTCTATCTTTGCTAACTACTGTATCCCCCATCCAGGAGTCCAGGGTGTGACTACAGGGCAAGTCATCCAGATACAACTTTTTCATTTCAGTTTATGAAATACTTACTGGTCTCCCTGGGGCACACACCCCGCCTGTGGCCACATGGGAGAGAGCAGCCACCATGGAGCTCCAGCTCCCTCCCCAGTACCCAGCCCACCAGCCAGGCTGCAGGGAGGGCTGAGGATGCCTCAGTAGTTTGACAGCATCCACACCAACATGTTTCTCGGGTGTTTATATTCTGGTGTCCCCGTGTCCCAGGAAACACTGAAGTCTCTACTGATCGCTAAGGACACTTCTTCATGCTCCTGCAGGTCTTCCCACAGAGCTCTGTACCTGCGCCCAACCACTCAGGGACAGGTCTTTGGTACCTCTGGTAGGTGGTGTGTTTGGATGTCTCAGTACAGTAAGGAGAAGGCTTTGGAGCCACAGCTGTAACTCAGGCTTGCTGCCAGCCCCAGGGTGTCTCCATGCCTGCTGGTTATCAGTAATGGAAGTAGACCAACATCTGTCACAGGAGCTGTGCTGCTCTGCACAGAAGAACAACATCTCCACTCACCTCCAGCGGATGGTGCAGGAGGTCCCACCACCACCACAGCCTGGACAGACCCGGCAGGACTGCATGGGGTGTCTGCTGCAGCAAGTGGGTCACCTTCCTGTGCACCATCACAGGGTGTACTCACAAGGAGGGACACAACCTGGACAGTCTTCACACCATGCATTTTTCTAAGGGTCTGCAAATATCTACTGCTATCTGAGCTCCCAAATCAGGCTCCCTCAGCAGATCTTCCTTTTAACACTTTCTCTTTGGCATTGAACATGACAATATTCCTAAGAAAATCACCCTCAGTGTTTCCTGCTTTTTTGTCTCAGTTTGGTGTTACGCTCACCCTCTCACACAGTGAGGACACCAGAACTGGTGCCAGCTTCTTTGGGAACATCAGAACTTCCTAAACATATTCAATGATGCATCCAAAGGGATAACAAAATGCTTCATGTGGTAATACATTATAAATAAACATATCCTCTTCCAGCACTGTACAAACTAAATGATGAATTTTATGCTGTCATTTTTTTTAACACGCTCCTGAGATGTTCACATGCATGCAACATCTCCTCCCAGCTCTTCAAGACTCAGGAAAATTACCCCATATGGAAAGCAATAAAATCAACTTGCAAGCCTCCGTGCTTTCCCTTGTGGTTTTGTTTTGTTGTTTTTTTTTTTTTTTTTTTTTGTTTTTTTTTTTTTTTTTTTTTTTTTTTTTTTTTTTTTTTTTTTTTTTTTTTTTTGTTTGTTTTTTTTTTGTTTTTTTTTTGTTTTTTTTTTTTGTTTGTTTGTTTTTTGTTTTTTTTTTTTTTTTTCTAGCTGAACAGATTTTCTTGCATAGTCCCTGGGGATGAGATTCCTTTAACTACAATATGTGTAGTTAGATTCCCCAGGCTCTCCTTATAATCTATGGAGAGAAACAGGCACTTCATTTGATGCCAAAGGAGATCTAACAGAAGGCAGCTGACTGTGGGGTAGGAACTGCCTGAGCCTCTCCACGGCCCACAGGGTAGCTGGCAGCCAGCGTTTCACACGCAGCTGCTGCAGGCAGATGAGACAGGGTCCACTTTGGGTTTTGCACAACACTTGTGCCATGCTGCTGGTGGTTGCCTCTGGCACTCTGCCCAGCCCCGTTAGCAACCCAGAGCGAGGCTCGTGGCTGAAGATAAACCCCAAGAGCCACAAGCAGAGATCAGCTTAACAAACACTGAGACCAGCCCAGTGCCTGCAGACCTGCTCCTGTGTGGCAGCACCTCACGGTTTTGCAGACACCACACTCCACTGCATACCCATATGGCAACGGAGAGCACCTGGCAATTTGGGCTTCCAATCACTCTCCCTAGCAACCCCCAGGCTCGTCCCCAGAGAGCTCATTTCCCCATCCATTACTGAGAAGAAAGGCAGCCTGATGCCTCAGTATATCAATCTGGGACCAGAAATCTTTTCTCTTGACAGGTTTTTGTGTCATTGTGCAGACAGACATTGCTTTTTGCATGCCAGACTCCCAGCTGCATCTGCAGTGAGTCAGTGGCCCTGATGTGGCTGGGACACCTGAGCTCTTCAGGGTCACATTGTCCACCATGGGTGAAGTGCATTAAGATATGGGCAATGCAAGTTGGGCTGAGCCTGCCCTTCAGGGTAACTCTGTGTTCCTTCTTAGCCTTGTATTCTGACACCATTTCACCTGGAACCTTGTGGTGGCCCTGCCAATTAGCAGGTAAACCTGTGGAGAGCCAATGAATTTTGGCTCCAGCCTGTGCCTGAACAACAGCACCAAAAAAGACCACCTACCTCCTACCCACGCCATGACCATCCCTACTCTCGCTTATCTCAGACACAACCAACCACCCTCACCCTGGTGTCACTGTTAGTTGTACATGGTTGTCATTAGCACTCAGAAACACAAAAACCACTGAGTGTGCCTTGTGCTGGGGGCTGTACAAGCTTAGGACAGAAGAAAGATTTGTCCTCTTAACAAGGAAAGCTCCCCTAAAATACCAACCACAATCCATTCCACATTTATTCTTTTAACAAAGAATACAGGCTTTTGACATTTATTACTCAGCATTTGAACCAAGCATGATTTGAACAAGAAAGTTTCTGTCTCTGCTTAACCGAGATGTTCCCAAAACATAGAATAAGTTCCTCTTTAAGAACATGTATTCATTTTTAATACCTTGCTATTAGCAAAGTCATTTCTGCCATCATAATTGGTTTTACTCAAAGCTTTCTATATATTGCAAGGAAATGGTGTAGTAATTGCTTATTGCTTCCTTTAGCATTTATTTTCATGGAGTAATCAGAATTATCTACATCCAAAAAGAAAATTTGTCTATGTAATAGTATCCCCTCAATCAGTTTGCTGACATTTCTTACATTCTAAATGCATCTTCCTTCTCTGTATCTTTCAGTCCGAAATTTTTTACGTGCATGCTGATCCAAACTTACTTATAAACTTGCAGAGTGCTTGTGCTTCCATTCTCTCCCCTGCTCTGGGCAAATAGAAAAAGAACAGCTCAATTGTATGTCTTAGTGAAAGAAAGTGAACCAAGTGGAAATGAATACAAATTTTGCTACGGTGGTGAACTGCTGAAAAAAATAAAACCTGAAGTTCTAATTTAGGATTCATCTTCATTTAGTATAAGAAATACTTGCTGCTCAGAGTTCAAGCTACATTTCTGCAGATATTTAAAGTTTAAAACAGGCCTGCTGGGCAAGAATTTTTAAATTCTGGTTTACAGTTGAAAAAAACAGAAGTAGAGGAAAATAGAAAAAAGATTGCTGGTTTACTGTAAATATTGGACAGTTTTTTCCCCTCTCAGTAGAAGCAGACAATGTATATATTCTGCATAGTAGCAAAGACAGAAGAAGAAATCCTGCCTTTCCTAACACCCTGACTCTGTACCTTCTCTATCGCTTGCCTACAACCCGAATCGAAACACTCTGCAGTCAGTGAGAGGGTTTCCAGTGTCGTGTTGAGCAACTCTAGAGAAAAAAAAATATACTTTTTTGGATCCTAGAGAGCTGTTTTTAGGGAGAAGAAATTAGAGGATGGATCTATATATGCAAGCAAAGCGTAGGCAGCAAAACACGGGAAGAGTTTTTGTATGAGTATAATATTTATAGAACCAAGGCACCAAAAAGATCTTTTCATTTCGCTTGTAAGTGGTTTCTGTGCCATAGGAAGAGACTGAGTCACATTATGCAAAATCAGCTTCGCCAGCAAGCACGTGAACAAGCGTGTCCATTTCTGCACTGCTGATTAATGGCTTGATGAATGCTATAGGACATCTAAGAACTCTAGAATATTTTTGTTTCATCTTTTGTGGTGAACTTTCCCTTGCCCATCTGCTGGGTTATGGGGGTTATGGGCAAGCTGCTCCCCACCCCAATGCTGCTTCCACAACAGTCTGCAAAGAAATGGCCAACTCACACCTCACCTCCCAAAGGGTAATGTAAGACTCCTTGTCTCAAGCCACAAAAATGCACTGAGAAAACATGAATTCAGGCCAGAGGTGTCCAACTACAACAGTTTTCTTAGGATAATTTGAAAATAAAGTCAATGAGACTCTCCAAAGCACCCCACACAGGTTTTTGTATTCCTACTGAGTTCAGACAAACCAGAGTTTTCTCAATACAGGCTGAAGTTCTGCTGCAGAGAGGCTCATTTCGACTTGGTAGAATTCAATTATTTTACTAATCACTACCTGACAAATTTTGCTCATCCTTTTCCAGCTTTAGGAACTGGTATTTGTACAGCATTCAGTAAATCAGAGCCCTGGAGTCAGGGCACACACCACCACCATAAAACACAGCAAGGAGGGCAGGTAACCATCACACGACTCATCAGAGACAGAATCAGTGCAAATAAAAACAAATATCCAATCATAAAATTACTGTTGCCTCAGAGATTGTGATAAATACTCCAGCTGTTAAAGAAGAACTCTTTCTATCCTTACACTCAGATGTTTGCTACTTCTGAAATATTCAGGTCTATTTGTTCTCTTAATAGTGTGTTGATCAATTTGACACTGGTGATAGTAGGTTTGTAAAGAGCATTTTCTTTCCTTTTGCATCCCTTCTTCATGTGCACCAGTCTGTTACAACAAAGATTACACAGTTTAATCACCTATTATTTTCTAGTCATTTTTTTTTCAGTGATGTCTTGGCTGCTGCACAAACCAGAACCACTTTCATTACTTCTAGGTAAGCTGCTAAGGTAATTTTTCTGTTCTACTATTTGCTGCTGGAGACTATTTGCTGTTCCACTGTTTCCTGTTTTTATTCATATTTCCAGGCAGTCCTGGAACATCACTCAGTTACAGGGCTGATTATTTTTGGCATAAAAATGAGTGTTCAATTTGTGGGGTTTGCTGTTCAGGTCTAAACTCTTCATGGTGCTCTTGCAATAGTAACATAACTTTAGGAGCTGAAGTCAATCTAGGCAGTCTGAAATTCTGATTTGTATGAGGAAGGCAGTTAGGGATTTCAGTGAAAGCATCTATAAACTAAGTTTTTCAGGCAGCCTGTTCCTGAAGGGCAGCACTTGCATGCCTAACCTGTTGTCTTCCATACAAACCCAAAGGGGAAGTTGCACATTGTTAAAGTGTTCTTACACTGCAACTGCAGATTTGTTTCTAACAACAGCTTTTAGGTTTGCCAGCATTGCACAGACCCCCATCCAGCAACACCCCAGGATCCCCACGGGGCCACAGAGGCTGAAGAGTTTTACCCACTAACCTCTGCCTGTAACTTCTTAGCCACAGCACATCCCCATAGAAAGGCTTCCAGTTCTGACTGGCAGATTTCTAGTCATGGGGAGTAGATTTTTTAAAATAAAGAATTCACAAAGCAAAAACAAAGAAGGTGAATCGGGGCTGTCCATTGCTATACTCAGGACTCACCACTTCACTCTGCTACTGCCATCAAGATTTTCTTAATGGTAATTAGTTTTCTGCAGCTTTTTTCTCATGAGTAACCACATTAGAGAACTTAACCAAGAAAAAAAAAAAGCAAACCAAGACTACTTCTGCATGTGACAATGTGGGGAAATGCCTATATTAAAAAAGGATAAAAAGAGGACTTCCCTTGCTGTCGGAGCCAACCAGAGGCAGCAAGTCTGGAGGCAGGACCCCCATGAGACACAGGCCTGGAGTGCTGAGGTGTGGAAATAATAGAGTGCTTCAGTGGCACAGCATTCTTTCATGACTTTAAAAAAAAGAAAAATTATGTCCCTTCACCTCTCATCTGTAGCCAGGTGATACCAGCAGCTTCCCATCCCTCCCCCTCCTCCTATCCCACTAACTCACACTATGAACTCTTTGGAGCCAGACCTCTAGTCTGGTAGGAATTTATACAGTTCTGACACCAGCTCGGCTGCACGCACACAGCCACATCAGTACAAATCCCTGATGCAAACCAGGGAGGAAACAACACTCCTCAGAGCTGCCAGCTCTCCCTCCCACCCCACGCCTGCAGCCCCCTGCTTCTGCCACGCAGGTAGCCACAAATAAAACGCTCTCGGTCTTGGGTACACATCCCTGAGCAAGTGTGAAGTTTCTCCTCCTGTAAAGACTCTGTGGAGAACTGGAGGTTTTCACAGGCATTTAATTCACTTCAGATTTTAATTGAGCATCTCAAAATAATAGCAAGAGGGAAAAACTACTTATGTTATAATTAGATATGCCAGAAATAACTTCACCTTTTTCCTGACACTGCTTAAACTAGTATTCATTAAGCATAAAACATAGTGGTATTCATTAGCTAATTGCTAATGAAATGATGCATTTGTTCATTTGTCTACGTATAATGATAACTATATGCCAAGAATCCAATGATTTGTTAACAGCCTCATTTAAGGAAACTGCTATCATTCATAAAGCATTGGCCAGCTGCCATTCAGCCTTTCACCTTTCCCTCCTGTCTTCATAAATCTCTTTATAAACCTCTTAAGCATCTTAGGCATTTTTGTGAGGAAAACAGCAGCACCTCTTTGGAGACAACTGCTGCTCATCTGCTCACCTTGCAGAGGTTGCTCGGCCCCTGCCCTTCCCCTGTCCACTGCATCCTGCTGATGCAGCTCATTACTTCTAGCCTGCACAAACATTTCTCATCCTCATATGGTGCTTTGCCATTGCTCTGTACAGGAGGAGAGGAAGCTGTAGCTCTCCTCTTCCTCCTCTCTTAATCAAGCAACTAAGGTTAGTCATAAACTAGATCATATGCTCTCAGTGTAATTTTCAACAGAGCTGGTAAAAGTTGGCATTGTTCTCCATTAGGCACAAGGTGCACACGAGACCTGTCCCTCTGTTCCTGAATTTGGGGAGGAGGCCACCTGAGACCAGTGACTGGCCACTTTCCCATCCACAAGTACTGTTGGTGCTTATCCAGCCTCTCTGGATATTTCTGAGCATCCATGTGATGCAAGTGAGTGGATGCCATTATCTCATTTTATAAATGGATTCTTGAGGCACGGAGCTTCAATAACTGCTCAAGGTCATGCACGAAGCCTGATCAAGAAATGGAGTGTGTGTTTTCCCTTCCTCTAGGTTACATCAAATCTTTCCATTTGGGGGAAAGTGAGCAGCCCAGCCCAGCCTGCTCCTGGAGTTGCAGGATGTTTCAGCAGGGTAGGCAGAGATGGGTCTGCCTTGGGAAAACCTCCCTTGCTTCTTAAGCAGCTATCTCCAGTTTTCTTGGTGGAGCACAGTGCTGGGGTCACTAGGACATACTATTTTGGGATCAAAGGAGGTAACCAACACAGCCTCAGTACACAAAAAGGAGAAGCACTTCT
>NW_008584675.1:0-57420 GCF_000691845.1 Merops nubicus | reverse complement strand
TCCCTATTGTATAGGTCCTCTCACAATCAACCTGCAGCAGAACAGTATTCATGAATATGGTAGGCTTCATTTCTGCCACCACTGAACAACATTCTCACCATCTGCCAAATGTTATGGTCTTACTTTGCATTGCAGTAGTTTTCAGACTATGGCCTATGTACCCTTGAGGTCTAGTTAGCAGATTGTAGCTGGCAGTACTAAACACTCACACTTACTCGTCAATCAGAAGCTGGATACTGTGGACACTTGGCAGCCCACCAAATGCTGCAAGGGTAGCAAATGGGTCATCTTCAGAGTGGTTTGGGATTGTCTGGGTCCTTATTACTGACAGAAAAAATATCTGCATCCTAGCTTATATTTCAAGTCCACATGGCATGTTTTATCAAAATATTAATAAAGTAGAAGAAAGATACTAGGCTACAAAGAGGAGCTGAATGCATTGCAAGGAATACCAAATTTAGAACAAGGGCAGAAAGCAGCCAGAATGATTGAAAATTATTAGACACTTGCAGGGTGCAACGTTGCCATCAGGTAAAACATTGATTAAATTCTATATTAGTGTTTATAGGAAGGAGGATAAACCTGGGTCTGGGTCTGTTCAGAAATATCCCTTGTTCTGGATGACCTCAGGAAGTCACTCTACTCTTCTGGTCTCCAGGGTGAGCTCCAGGGCTTTTCCTGGCCCTTTCCTTGCAGTGCCTTAGTGCTGGGGACAAACCATGCTTACAGCAGCTGTTGTGAGACCCAGCATGAGAGGGCTTTGCAATGAGAAACACCCTCTGATCACAACACCCTGGGACCAGTTAAAGCTTTTCCTGCTATATTCCAGTTTCCTATCTAGATTGAAGTGAGATGTGTTCAATGACACTGGTGCATTACGTGGGACTGGAGTTTTCTGGTGATGACTCTGTAGTCTTGCTGGCTCACAAATACAAGACCAATGAATAGCACTGAGATGATCTTTACCCTGCACACCTCTCCTTCATGCTGCACTGTCCCTTGTGTGGGATGCATCACTAAGACATGTCCAGAATGAGAATCAGCAGCATGCACAGTACTTTAGCTGTTTGTCTACCTGGAATGGGTTACAGAAAGATTTATTTCATCTTCTGCCACCTTCTAACTGACTGATGTATGAGGCTTCACAGGGGAAAAATGCATCTGATTTCATTAATTATGTGTTAACTTGGGCTTGTGAAGCAACTGAAGGAAAATTGAATTGTCCGGCCCTTAGTGTGTAAAATGATGGAAGAAGATAGATAGTATTTGTGCTACTTGGCCTTCTACCAAATAATACTGAAATCACTCCTGCACAGGAGCAACAGCAATGCATTTAGCTCTTGACTCCCTTATTCTGCCTAAGTGGAATTGCTCTGGCCCATCCTGGTACAAGCAATCGAATGCTGTGAGCAGAATTTCTCTTGCTGGCATCTTTCAGCAGCAACATTGCCCTAAGAAAGTGTAGTGCCAATTCTACAGAAAAGTTTTACCAGCATAATATGTAGATGGATCCCAAGAACAGATTCAGGGCTCTCACGTACCCACATCCAGGCCTATGTCACCTAAGACTATTACTTACAGAATCATAGGCCACCTCAGGTTGAGAGGAACCCCAAAAAGTCATCTGGTACAACCTCCTATGGAAAGGGGAAGCTAGATGAGATTGTCTAGCACGCTCTCAGATCACACCCTGACAATCTCCAGTAAAGGGGACTTTGCTGCATCTCTGAAGAAACTGTTCCAGTGATTGATGGATCTCTCTATAAAAAATTTCTTTCCCATATCAAGATGAAAGGTTGCCCCATCACACTTGTTGACTGTCTGTTGTGGTTTGAGACTTGGAATGGGGGCGTGACCTTCCCGCAACTGGGAGGACCCCGGGTGGGGGTGAAACCATTGTATTCCCTCCCCTGCCCACACACACTCTGATAAGAGGCAGGGAGTGGTTTCTTGTTTCACTCCTGCCTTGGAGCTCGGAGAGGAAAGTTCTCCTTTCACTCCGTGGGACCCTGGAACCATTTCTGAGGGTTTTGTATATTTTATCTTTTGTATTATTCCCCTATTCTTTATATATATTATTTTCCTTACCTCCCTTTTTCGTTTTCTGTTCCTTGTTGAACAATATACTTCATTTTTTTTTCAAAAGTCTCTCTCTCTCTCTCTCTCGAGGGGGTGGGGGAGAGGCGAGTACATAGTTCTGTTCCGTGTGGGTCCTGCCCTGAACCCCTTTTTACACGGAACCAGGACACTGTCCCATTGCTCTATTCATTTTTCCAGCGTGCTGCTCCTTCCAACTGACTTCCAGCCCAGCACATCAGAATACTCAGCCCCTGTACTGACACACACCTCACCCCCGCTGCGTCCTGACCCTCCTCCTGCTGTGATGTTTCACCACCTGCACTGCGGCGTTGATGCTCTGCCCAGGGAGAGAGGGGGAGAGCTCTTCTGGTAGGTACAGAAGCAGAGGCACCAGCTCCTTGTTCACATCTGTCTTGTGCCTTGGGTCACCTCACTGTGTCATGTCCCCTTGGTACAGATGACAGCTCCTACCTTCTGCTATCCCACGTCAAAACAGGGCTGCTGTGGGTCTCCAGACATCCATCCCTCGGCTGCCTCAGCACTGGCTGCAGGCTGACAAGGGCCACAGGCACCTCGAGGTTACAGGCCCAAGCACTGTAGCCATCAAGTTAATACGGTTAGATGATAATCTTCCATCAGGTGAGCAATGAGACATGCATGAATTACATTAATTAGTCTCCTCCACCTGTCCCAGTTGTGCTCATGATTGGTTCCTGATGCTGAACGAGCACACTGTGCTCTGGCAGCTCAGGTTCACTGAAAGGCAAAGGCTGTATCCTCCAGCCAGGGTGAGAGCTTCTGGCTTACACAGAAGGATACGAGTTTTACGTCCATGCCTAGTAAATGACAAGACACCAGATCCTAAAGCAGGTCATTAGAAAGTATTAGTTTTAATATTTTTAGAGATCACAGAAGGATTCACTTCTATATATTTCCTAATCTCAGCAGCTGGACTTAAATTACTAAGCAAACTAAATTCACAGCAAAATGACTCAAGAGAAAATACTGTTAAGGAGTTTCAAAGTCAAAACATTTTCCTATGAAAGTTTGACAGAAACAAAATAAAGACGTTCCTTTAGGGGGACACATATAATTCAAGTCAATAAAATATTTATACCAGCTACATATCTGAAAGACAGAAACTAAGTTTCTGCAGTTTTCTTAAATTGAATAGAATTCAAACAATAACTGAATTCATTTGAAGTGAGTATCAGTAAAATGTTTTTATATATGGTTCTAAATGAAATTTTATTTCTCTTTGATAGCTAGATTTGCCCACAGGCAGTATTTATCTCTCTTTATTGGCTGTTCCAAGAGGCAAGCACAAGTCTGGCAGTTGTCTGGGGTCCTCTCATCAGAGGAGGCAAACAGGCTCCTCCAAAAGCAGAGGCTACCCTCTGTAATGCAGGGACTCAGCCGGGTGCAGCACCTCACCACCAGCAAGGTCTGCTTTCCTCCACCAAGTCTGGGGGGACTGATGTGGCTAGACACCGTGAGTCTAAGTTTTTAAAGAAGTAACAACAGAAAACTAGGGGGGAAAGGGAAAAAAAAAGAAAAAGAGCTTAATAAATTTTAACAGAGCATCTTCCTTGAAAAAGCAGAAAACCATTGATAAAAAGTGTATTGGCTCATTTATTCTTTCGTCTGCTTCTGCCTGTCCTGCAGCTTTCTGTTTGACAAATTTAAAGTCAGTGTGGTTTCTAGTGTAAAACAGTGGAAACTGTAATTGAAGGGCATTCTCAGGTTTTCTATTATAGGGAGTATTACTTTGCTGTCGTTACTACTGATTTAATGATGATTCATACCCAAAAGAGATTCTGAGTCACTATAGTCAGCCTCAATCAACCAGATGACTTTTATTTAACAGTCTGCAGAACTAAAAAGAAATTTTTAAGGAAATAATTTATGACATGGAGATCAAGCAAAAACTCAGATGATCAGATCACCAAGAAGAAAGATGATTTCTGCTTACAGAAATTATGCAGACTGAAGTACTAATAGCACAAGGCTCAGCCAAACCAAACGTGGCCTTTCAGGATGACCCTTTCCACAAAACCACCTGTGCAGTTAATAAAAACTCTTTTGCAGTTAATAGGGAAGAAGACTCTTCATGACACTGTCACCGTGTCTGTGCAGAAGCTGTCAGCAGCAGCAGAAGCCATTTCAGATAGTAAAAGCCAATGCTATGGACTTCCATGCACATTATGTCAAGAGCTTCATTTCCATAAGAAGACACAGAGTCTACTGAGTTTCTACACAGCACATCCTGCTTCAAAACCCAGGTGCAAAAGGCCAGAACAGTCAATCTCTGAAAGTCAGCAGAAGAAGATAAAAAAGTCCTCAAAGGTTGTTAACCCATAACTGCCTTTAAATGGCAAGGAACACTCTCAGCATCACTTTATTTCACAGTCTCTGTCCCCTCAGCCCACTGCTGTTGGTAAGAACAGCCAGCGGGTCCTGCAGCCCTGGCAGCATTCATGGAGAAGAGCACTGCAGTGGGGCTGGGAGATGGGTTGCAATTAGCATGTGTGGATTGTCCCATGAAAAAAAGCCAAATTAAAAAGGGTGTGCACTGGGGAGATTCCAGCACATGAGAATGAACTGCATAAACAAACACCTCATGCTTAAACTGTTTATCCCGATGAAAAGAAGATAGACTTAATTTTGACAAGTTAAATGCTGGAGATCCAGACATACACATTCAAGCCGAAGCTCACATTCAAGAGTTGTTTTTTTTTTTTTAATTCAAATCAATGTTTCCTGCCTAATAAAATGTGTCATGACATTATGTTGTGTTAAGATAAATGAAGAACTTAGTGTTTTGAGAAGCTGTCCCAGGAATCCATCAATCAAACTCTGCCTTTCAAACACTGAAGTGACTAAATCTCGTGTTTGCTCATAATTCTTAATGGAATAATAATAAGCCATAATAGAAAAAAAAATATTCCTATTTAATCTAAAAGGGATTGGAAAGAGATAAATCAGGCTACTTAATAAGAATTCTTATCTGTATGGCCAACTACAGCAAAGCCAGATCAAAATGAATTAGTTTTATGCATATTTAACTTGAAAATGTAATTTGTGAGACGTGTTTAACCTACAGGCATAAAAACATTTTTTTTTTCTTTGTTATTTAACAACCAGTTTGGGGCCCAGGTGACAGAGCTAACCAGGGAAACTTAAAATGAAACACAGAAAAGGGTTTTGGCTATTTGGAATGGTTTTAGGGTGTAATACACTTACCTCAGCTCAGAGCAGACTTGAATCAATGCATGTAAGGGCATTTAGGGTCCACTTCACCAGGAAGAAAATAAATTAACTGGAGTTTTTGAAAACATCTTCCCAAAATGGCTGAGGTCCTGCTGGGCAAGAGGTTATTGAGAAGCTGAGCAACGAGATTTTTGCTTTAGGTGGATGTCTAAAAGCTGTCAAGTGCACCTGAGCAATATGCTGAGGAGTCTTGAATGATGGCTGTCAGCAGAGTCATTTAAAACTTGCCTTGAAAGAATAGATTCAGCAAAGTTTATTGAGACCATGCCAGAGAACTGCAGCACCTTGTCAATGTGAGAAAGGCCAATCACCAGTGCTGGCCTCCACCACACTGTACACCCTATAGAAATCTCCAGGGGCTGCTGCAAGCACCAGAGTTTTCCTGTGTGAAAACCCAGGTCTTTCATTCAAGATCTTTTCAGTGCAGGTCTGGAATGAAATCCCATATCAACTGAATTTAATCAGATTTGTGCTGTGGGTTTTGTCAGTGAGTGCCAGATGATAGCCAGTAACATCAGGGAGGGTTTCACCCTGGGAAACACAACTAGTAGATCTAGAGGGCTGTAGTGATATCGCTGTATCACAAGGCAAGGTAAACAGATAAGTAACAACAGGGCTTTTTTTTTTTTTTTCTGTTCAAAGGAATTATCAACATGCCATGTTTTGTCTTGTTCTACAAATTCTATGTTCTCACTCGACAGTGACTTTCCTAAATATGCCATTTCTACTCTGGCCACCACACCAGCACTCTTCCCACTAGTTCTGTTCCCAGGTTCCATGGCTTGCACAGTAATGGCACCAAATATTGGGGAAGGGTTTACCTTTTATATCAACCATCAGTTTAAGTAACCACAAGTCTGATCCAAAGTTGCATATTTATGCAGTTAGAGAAGATGCCGAGGCATCTGAGAAAGCAGATAGCATTTACCAAAAGACAACATAAATAATGGAAGTAATGTCTGTGTGCGCAATCGGCCAATTCTCCTCCCCCTTTACAAGAACATCCTTACAACTACATAGGGAGAAACAAGAAAACCCTTTCACAATGGATTTTAGGAAATTACGTATGAAATCAGGTGTTCACCTGGCAAAAAGCCAGTATATGTTTCGCATTAATTACACAATAGTTATGCCAAACAAAGATGTGGCCTACTTTCTAAGGAAAGCTTCAAAAATTCAGTAATTCTAAAAATAACAAGTAAAATCATTCTTTTTTTCTACAAGGTATGGGGCTTCTCTTTAAAATTACATACATCTCATTTGCAGGGTAAATAATTTTCGGTCTTTAATAAACACAAGCTATATCTTACAATCTCTGGAAACAAGAGGTCCTTACTGCTAGGTAAATTAAACCTCCATCACAACTTGTGCCAGGAATTCCCAGTCCCCTAAGGACGGCAAGCACGGATGCACAAATCACAGGCACAGTCCCCTACTCGTCACCTGTCTGCTCACGCAGCCCTGAACCACAGTCCCCACAAGCAGCCACTGCTCTTCAAGTCACTTTTTGCTGGGGATGCTCTGCAGCAACATCTGCATCTGCCTGCGGCACCCACCAGGCTCATTCTTTGCCCAAGATGCAAAGAATGAGTAGGGAGCACCAAGTGTGAGAGCACAGAGATGGTCTTGTTGTCCTAGTCATCTCAATCCTCTCCTCCTGAAACGTTCTCTCCTCCATAAACACATGGAACAGCAAGAGCAGGGTGGTTCTATTGTCATCTCAGCAGCCAGCACCTACCACACACCTTCCAGGCACCCTCCACCGAGCTTCTGGGAATGGGAGAAGAAGCCACAATACACTGTCATGCAATCATTTATGACAAAAAGTCATTGACATCCCATTATATACATATTTTAATGCATCAGATATTTGTTTTCCTCTACCAAGCCTGTAAAGAAAGAGCTGCAACAGCTAGAGGGTCCGGGCTTTGCAGGTTATGATATAACAAAAAAATAGAAAAGTAAGTTCCCATGGTGATTTGGTGGAGCTGAGGTTTCAACACCTGCTCAGCAAGCCCTGAATAATTCAGTGGTAGCTTCGCTTCCTGTGAATAATGTACTCGGCCTCAAACTCCAGTGAAAACTTATATTGCATCCCTGTGTATTTTCTGCTGTACACCATACTAGCCATGATGCCCACAGAGAAATGTCTGATGGGGCTTGGGTAGGAACTGCCTCCGCATGTGCTCCAATACAGACAGACCCTTATGAGTAACAACTGCTCACCGTTACTTGAATGCTCATGTGACACATCTGACTGTAGTTTTTCTTATTTTGAGTTGGTGTTCTGCCAATGACCAGGCTCAACAAAAATGATACCACCAGCAGAAAGAGAATCCAATACACAGACTGTATTGTATACAAAAAGGACATGAATGATCGCTGGGGGTACAAACAGATCAATCAGCTGGTGCATAATTGACGCCACCCCCAACGATCCCACAAAAGATGTGACTCGGCCCACAACAGGTGGTACAGAGGCCCGAGGTTGCCCATAGTTGGTATGGGAAACAGCCAAAACAGTAAGTTAAATACATAAAAAAAAGGTGCCCACATGGCGACTCTTACCCGATCGACCTGCATTCACAAAGGTCTAAACAGACTGGGGCCCAGCTCCAGGGAGAGTCAGGAGGTCTGACCTGAACCAGGATGCTCTGTGGAGTGCACTCCACAGACAGACACTCCTGACTCCCTGCCAGTGGTCCCAGCTTTTATCCCCAAGCAGACACCTGACCTTTGTCAACTCCATGCGGGACCCCTGGGGCTCATTTCCCTTCTGGCTCTCCCTGCAGGGCCGGCCGCACCCTGGGGGGAAGCTATAAGGCAAACTCACCCCCTCTTTATGAAGGGCTGTGGGGATCACCCATATGTCCACCTTAATTCGGGGGCTTGGGGTTCAGACCCCAGCATTTCAGTTGGCTCTTAGCTTGATTGCCTGAGATGGCTCAGGAGTCTCAGCATTTGCTGATCTATCAGCTTCTTACTGGGCACCCTCAATTTGGTTTTATGACCACTGTTGTGCAGCTGAATCAATGTCTTCATAACACAAGCTGTCATAGCCCAGACACATTATTCCTGCACAGCAATGGTCAGCTCAAAGCCAAACATTTTGTACACAAAATTAGGATTGGTTTTCACCACGTACATTTACTTGTACTGAATCTCATGTATTTCTTCCCAGTCACTATGCCTCTAAAGGTCCTTCTGGAATTCTTCACATCTGCTCTGATTTTTTTACTGTCCTCATAAGCTTAGTGCCATTATTATTCATTCCCATTTTCAGTCTGTTATGAATATACTGAACAAAGCATTCAGTTGCCTTGGCCATGAAATCATTCCCTCCTTCCAAAGGTTATTCCTTCCGCCCCCTCCATGCAAGTTGAAAGAACTGAGTTTTGGACAAGGATGAAAGACAGAAACTGCAAAGTCAAGGTGTAGAAAAAATTGGAGCAGAGCGATTACAGGAAAATACATACAGCTGGGAAAAGAGATAATTTCCCTCCCAGCCTTACACTGTCTACCTCGGGCACAAATGGACCTGGATCTGTCCCACAAGCACCCACTCCTGCACCGTGGTGGGACAGCACAAGGCCACATCTCCGTGACCCAGTGCTACGCACATGTTCACGTGTGCCTGCAAAGGGGACAGCAGCATTTTGGTGTCTCCCTGGGGCAGGTTTGCCTTGGCTGAGCAGTGGCACCACGGCAGTGCCTGCAGCAGCGCCTGGAAAGAGGATTATCTGCTGGCCAGCAAGTTAATTATTTTGAATAAATTAATCCACATCCTAAACCCATCCAGAGCCTGCCATCTTTACAAAATGATAGTATCTCTTAAAAACTAATTGCTCGAGGCTGCTTGCTGAACATGGCCCCTTTGGCACATCGGGTCCCAAGCAGCCGGGCTGTGGTTGCTCCCCAGCAGACCAGGGGAGCACCGCATGGCCTCCCAGAGCAGCTGCCCACAGGAGAGCGGCCATCAGCAACAGCACTTCTGCACCACAGCTCTGTGGCAGGGAGCCTGGTGCCCTCCAGGCCATGGAAAGGAAGGTGGAAACAGTGGGAGCTCTGTGTTATGCGCCAGATTCCTCTCCCATACCCTAGAAAGGCACCAGCCTCCAAACACATCACTTTCCCACCTCATGCAATCATTCACACATCTCCTCCTCTGCAGCCAGGGTTTATCTGCCATTATAGTCCACATCAGTCTATTCAAGCTCCAACACCCAAGCAATACATCAAGTGTCAGTTTAAGGTAATAAGATACAGGATTTAGAAAAGAAAAATAAAATTAAATTCCAGGGGTCCAAAAGATCAGCTTATGGAATCTCACAGCTGCTCCAAATCCTTAATAATAAAGCCCCTAAATACACCACATCTTAAGATCAAACATCATCACAGCCAAGGTACATTGTTTTTATCATAAATTATCCTAAAGACCCATATTATTAATCAGCACAAATATTGCTAGGAGAGAATCTGACAAGAAACTTCAGCATTTTACCTTTTCTTTTAAATGAGTATTACTTACAGAAAAAACTCTGTCTCTGCTCCTTCTGGCACTTTTCACTTGTATCTTTCCCACTCACTCATGTTAGAATATTGTGTTACACTGCAGGAGTTACAATAATCTCTTTGCAGACCTAACTCTAAATGAAATATTTAGGCACTTAAATGGAAGAAAAGAGATCCTCTAGTCAGAGACCCATAAAAATCAGCAGTTATCAGGTAAACATTTACATTTTGATGAAACTACACTCTTCAATGGGAAACTATTCCATCTGCAGGTTTGCTTTATTCTAGTTAATACTTTGACATCTGTGAATTGCTGCAAAATACAGAACAATTAAAAATGCCCACGTGCAAATGATGACTACCATTTGGCTCTGGTCATTCACCTGGGTAGGATGGCTGGTTTGCAGCACAAATGTGGGAAACACCTGGATCATAGCAGTGAAAACAGCCTGTTGTTCTCAAAAATGTGGGAAGGACTCTCCACATCTGATTTGCAGGAGTGCTGCAGTGTCTGTCGGGTCTGTCCTGAGGGCTCAGCTGCTAAGCAGCTCTGGAGCAAAGAGTATTGTATGCCAGGAGGACATGCCAGCGAGACCCAGGAGACTGTTCTCTTTTCCAAAGATATACTTAATGGTTCACATATTCTCATTTTGCCTTCCTGTTTACTATTCATTTATTCAGGTTTATATCAAAAACTCAGAAGTGATGCCCAAGATTTTACAGCAGCCCTTCCAGACGTTACAAAAAACACAAATAAAGTTTAATTGCTCACTAACCTGAAAATTCTTCATTCTGCCTCTAAATCATACTTGTTCTCAAATCCTCCTTGTCTAAAAGGCAACAAAACATCACAAGCATCTCTGCCAGGTTCAACTCAGAAACACATCTGTGTTTGATCTTACAGTGAACCAAAGACATTCTCTCTGCCAAAGACCTGGTGCTCTGAAATGATGTCTGAAAGTCTTCTTGCACCTGTCTCCTTCTCTTTCTTCCATCGTTCAAGCCCAGGCTGTAACCAAGCCATCAGCAGATAGGTGACAGCATGCTTCTCTGCCAAGGCTGTGTGACTCGCTGGAGGCCTGTCTTCTCTCTCAAATGGCAACTGAGTCTCACCATACTCTTTTCTAATTGTCACAGGCATCTAAATACTTTTTCTCTCTATCAGCATCCTCACTAGAATGAGAGGGTACAAATGGGTGTCTCCTGCTCATGGTTTCTCTGTACTTAATGCTGCTGGTCCCATGGGCTTTCACTTCTGGTGATAGGTATAAGCACCCTCATCCTCACCATGATTTCCTTCGATATTGGTCACAGACCTCTGCTCATAGAATCATTAATGCTGGAAAAAAACCTCAAAGATCATCAAGTCCAACCATCAGCCCAACAGTACCACAACCAGTAAACCATGTCCAAAAGTGCCAAGCCCACATGCTTTTTGAACACCTCCAGAGATGGTGACTCCACCACCTCCCTGTGCAGCCTGTTCCAATGCCTCACCATTCTTTCAGTAAAGAAATCCTTCCCAATATCCATTCTAACACCACCACCCAACCGCCCCCTGTGCAACTTAAGCCCATTTCCTCTCATCCTTTCATTACTTACTTGGGATAAGAGACCAACACCCACTTCATTTCAAGGAGTTGTACAGAGCAATGAGGTCTCCACTCAGCCTTCTCTTCTCCAGACTAAACAATCCCAGTTCCCTCAGCTGCACCTCATAAGACATGCTCCAGACCCTTCACCAGCTTTGATGCCCTTCTCTGGACCTGCTCCAGCACCTCAAAGTCTTTCTTATCCTGTGGTGCCCAAAACTGAACCCAGTACTCAAGCTGTTGCCTCACCAGTACCAAGTCCAGGGGCACGATCACCTCCTTACTCCCACTGGACACACTGTTTCTGATACAAGTCAGGATGCCACTGACCTTCTTGGCCACCTGGGCACACTGCTGGCTCATGTTCAGCCAGCTGTCCAGCAGCACCCCCAGGTCCTTTTGTGCCTGGCAGCTTTCCAGCCACTGCTCCCCAAGCCTGTAGCGTTGCCTGGGCTTGTTGTGATCAGTCTTGGCCAGCACTGGGGACAGGTTCAATGACAACCTGCAAAAGCTCTGTACATAGATCCAGCAGATGATTATTGCAAATGGGAAAGCCTTCATGAAATGGTAGGCACTAAGAGCCTGAAGAACATGTTGCAATATGATTTTGATTCACTCTAAGCCTAATATTTACATTTACTTAGAAAAACACAGACATGTGCCTTACTCCCTATGATCTTGTTTGTTTACAGATTGTCACAAACCCTTGTCAGCAACAGTTTTCCAGCTCTTAACAAGACCAGCCTCATTTCATGCTGGCTTTCTGAGAGTTCAGAGGCCAAGGCATCCTCACATACTGATGGTAAGGAGCCCTCTCCAGCAGTTCACCTCCCGTAAGACAGGAGTCACCTTGCAAAGAGCAAATCTCAGCTCTTGCCATGGCTGTTTAAGGAGTCTCACCAGCTTTGCACCAGCCTGAATGTTATCTGGGAACTGAGATGGTGCCAAAGGGCATCAGTGCAGTATGAGGAAACAACTGAAACGAGCCCATCCTGAACCATTTTCTGCTCCATTGGAAATGACTCTTCATCACCCATCGCTGGAGCTGCTGGGCAGGGAAATGCCAAGGCCTTTGCCATGAGTGCTCTGAAAGTCAGGGAGGAAAGGCTGAAGAAAAAAGGGTCTACCTCTTCCTTGTCTACACATGAGGCTGCAGGATTTCTTCCTTGATGGAGTGATCCAGCCCTGCATCTCTGTGGGCAGGGATTAGCATAAAGTCTCTGCTGCTCACCTGTAAGACCCTGCAGAACAAGCACCATTTTAAATCCCCCCAGGGTACAGCTTTGCTGCAGGTTCCCTGCTCAGACTCAAGCTCTAGTATAGAGAATTCACATTACTTCCAGAGCGGCCCAAAAGTCTTGGCTGTAAAAGAAACATGAGATCCATGAGCCTAATGCAGACAGATGAAAAAAAGGGCAGTGTTTTCATAGTGTCAGGCTCGTGTGGTTCCCAAGGGCACCCTGTGGCTCTGGGGACAACTGTTTAACCAGAGCTTGTTGGCACAGCTGTCCAATGGCCTCTCCCCCACTGCACAGACTTTGTAAGGCAGCAAAGGAATGAAAAGCAGAATTATTCAGGAAAATCAGGCATGATTTGCTATTAAATAACAGCCTTTATGTTTTCCAGCAGTTTTATTCTAGCAGCTTTAAAATCTCATCATGCACAAGACATGTCTCATCTCATATTTGCATAAAGCTGCTGATGTGCAACAGTTTCCATTAAAAGAATCATCTCCCTTGCTTTTTTTTTTTTATATTTACAATGATAAATATATTTAGATGAAAATTCTCTTTTTCAGCTGCAGTTCCACAGCCCACTCACAGAGTAATCACACTGGGAGTGCCTGGAACGCAGTACTACTATTCAGCAGATGGTATTTCAGAAACTTCTGTTGCTAACATCTTTTTCACCTACATTACAACCAGTCTTTTCCTTATGCCCACCACCAGTCAATTGCAGATTATATGCTCAGCCACTCTTTAAACTATAAATTAATACTGAAGGTGGTTTAGAATAAAATTCTTCAGTTTTCTTCTCTCCCTTCCAGACAAAAAGAAAAGTCCACTGCCACTGCACTTCCAGCTCAAAGCCCTCCAAAACTGCCAATTTATTCTCTTCCAGTGATCCATATTCTCCAGCATTGATTAGAAAATAACAGCTTTCAGAAGGAGGACAGCCCAGAGTGTAGGGATAACACTAAGTGGTTGCAGTGAGATAAACCTGCCTGTAGAACAGCTGTTTTGTGCCAAGCCCTGCAAGCTACAGAAGGATCAGGCCGCACTTCTCACGTGACTCCTTGCAGGGAGATCAGCCCCGGCAGCTGTTGCACCCCCAGCTGCTCAGAGCCAACCGACCTACAAACCTTTGGGGGCACACACACAAACAGGGAAGGCAGACAGAAATAACCAACAAATCAGAGATGCATTTAAAAAGCAGTAGAGATCCTGGTCCTGCTTACTGCTGGCAGGGAGGCACAGAAGCGGTCAGGCTCTTCTAGGAACCACCCTCAGCTGTGGTACGTCACACACATAGGTAACACCATGCAGGTGTTACGCTATTTTCAGGAGCTTTTTCCTGCTGGGAAAGTCAAAGGCACTTTTTCTGAAGCAGGCTTCAACCACCAAAACCTTCCCAGTGTAATTCAAAGCACACATCCTTTCTTAGCTGACAAGAACTCAAAATCCTCTAAGAAGTAAAACCCGGACTTGACCATAGCAGTGTTTCCAAGTCCTAACGACATTTTTAAGTACATAATGCTTGTTTCCTCTTATTTTTCACTGAAACCCTCTGACCAACTGCAGTTTCTTTCCAGTGAAGAATTTTTCTTCACAGGATAACAGAAAAATGCTCAAATTCACAGAACTGCATCATGGCCAAGGTGGGAAGGACCCTCTAGTTGGCCTAGTCCAAGCCCTTGCTCAAAGCACGTTGCTCAGTGCTGCATCCAGTCAGGTTTTCAATATCTTCAAGAATGGAGGTTCCATATCCTCTCTGGGCAACCTGCTCCAGTGTTTGAGCACCCTCACAACAAAATGTTGGGGTTTTTTATGTTTATATGAAACTTCCTGTCACAACACTGAGAATCATCTGTCTCTGTCTCCTTTAATCCCGCCCAGTCAAGTATTCACAGGTCGGTAAAGTCCCTCTGAGCCTTCCTTTTGCCCATACTAAATAATCCCAGCTCTCTCAAGCCTTTTGTTGTGTGACAGATGCTCCAGTTCCTTACCTATCTTTGTTAAGATGGATTGGCTCCAGTATGTCCATGTCTCTCCTGTATTGAGGAGCCCAGCTCCAGACATAGCACCCAGACATGTCTCACCAGGGAACAGCAAAGGGGAAGGTCACCTCCCTTGACCTGCTGTCAGTGCCCTGCTGCAAGGGCACATGGTCATCTTGGTGTCCACCAGGATCCCAAGGGCATTTTCTGGGGTCGGCTCCAGCCTGTAGTAGCCCATGGCACTACTCCTGCCCAGGGGCAACACATGGCATATTGCTTTGTTGGACTCCATGAGGCTGCTGTCAGCACACTTCTCCAGCCTGCCCAGGTCCCTCTGGATGGCAGCACAACCCTCTGGTCTATCAGCCACTCCTCCCATTTTGCACCATTTGCAAACATGCTGACAAAGCACTCTGCCCAATCATGCAGGTTCATTAATGATGAGGTTCAACAGTACTGATGCCAGTATTGACCCCTGGGTCACCACTAGTGGCTGGCTTCTGTTTGGACATGGCTCTGGGTCCAGCCATTCAGGCAGTTTTCAGTCCACATCACCATCCATTTACTAAAGGCAGGATAAACAACAATCATCGCCCTCCACTTGTCCCCTGAGCCCATCTTCTCTGTAGAAGGCTATTCAAATTCAGTTAGAACTATTGGGAAAAGACACACATGAACCACAGGATAAATTATGTTATTTTAAAGTTCAAATAAAGACAAACCTTGAATTGTGATTTGGTTTATATGCTCATTTAAAACAACACACATTCGTGCTTTGCTTAAGAAGAACTAATACAACATCAGAGTGAGGTTTGTATTATGGACAGTCAGGTGAGTAAATGTTCCTCCCTATACCTCCCCTGGAAAGTGCACTTGCTGGAGCTCCAACAGAGATGTCATCAAGACAGATGTGTTCTTTGGTGAAAGGAATATACCACAGTCATTCATATGCTGACTTAACCTTGTTGCCTCTTGACTTAAATCCATCATCTATATTAACAATGAAGATTTAGTGTGTGTTCTGAAATACGCATGTTTATGAAGATGGCTTTGTTTGAAGTCAGTTGAAAGGGAAATTTCTTGACTTTTTTTCTGCTATTGAGCTATATTTTTTCCCCAGCTTATACAATTTCCATTTTGAAATGCAAAACCTGCACCTCTCTGCCAAATAAGCCATACAACATTTGCAAAAAAATCCCTGAGATCATACGGAAAACCACACAGAATACAAACCTTTCAAGTAGTTTAGTCAAAACAACAAAATAGTCTCTCAAGCTCATCAGTCAAAGCATCTCTGATTTTCACAGCAACACCTACCTTCAGGCTCAAAGAGTACCTGCAAGGCACATTTCTGCATTCCTGCTTCCTGCCTCAATATCCATGAAGGACCACACGCCCCCACAAGATTTTCATATAATTGGTTCATTTCGTAAGATTTTTAAGCATGTTTTATTCTTTCTTTCAACTTCCAAGAAGTTAAATCTTAGTCCTGCATCATTTCCCTACCCTCTATCTTGCTGACTCATGACTGCCTCCCCAACCCAAATACTGCTTTCCCTCCCATTTCCCTGTTTGATCACCCATCCATCCTTTGCACTCCAAGTAAAGCTCCAGAACAGCAGGCGGCTCTCACATACACAAAACCTCTTGTTCAAAAAAGCTTACATCCCATTTCAACCACCATGACTCTCAGTGCTACTTTTCACTGTGCTTCCTCTTCTTCTTTTGCTAGATGTGGGCTTCTGACAATTTTTAGCCCTCCCTCCTTCCCTCCCATGGAGTGTTCTGTATAAGTAGCTGGACTTAGCACTGTGCTGCTATGACTGTTATTTCTGTGTCCAGTGCCAAATTGATTTTTAAAAGCATCACAGCTCCCTGTTCTAGTGTGAACCCAAATCCCTCCTGTTGCCAGACTTGGCTGGTATCAACCCTTTGCTGTTTTCCAGCAGTTCCCTCAGTGAATGAGGCTCTCCAGCAGACTTCCTCACTCACATGACTAGAGTCTAAACACCGGGTCACCAAGGGGGTCTGCAGCTCAGAGAGGACAAGTGAGTAGATCAGACAGGCAGAGAGCACACTGAGACATGAGGAGTGGAAACTTGCCATGGTTTCAATGTCACACCAGAATATGTCATATTTGGGACAGAAAAGCTGGCTTCTCCATGCCATGAGGAGAAACCTTTGTTATCATTTAGTCAAAACGATTCTGTGCCCACAAAAAGCCTTCATCTCCTAGGTTAAAGGAACATTCACACCTTACTCCATGTTGGTGCCGCACCTCACACACCATGAACCTCCTATCCAGAACGTTTCCATAAGGAGACATTGAATAGTATTGTCCCATCCCCAAGTGACTGCAGCTTCAAAGGGCTTGACCAGTAGTACTTATGTATGTACTTTGATGTTAAAAGCCCAGGTGAACTGACAAATGACAAGCCTACAGCACCACAGAGGGCACGATGCTCTTTATCTGTGTACAGATGTTCCAGGCCCTATAAACTCAGCTAAAGGGCTACTCTCCAGAAATAAATGGGTCTGGCCTCAGCACAGGTCTTGGCACAGCACAAGTTTGCCACAGTTCAAAGCATCTTTTGCAGATAATGGGTGTTCATCCTGTGGCAGCTGTATCTCAGTCTCAAGTTTAACCTGGGAAAAGGGGACTGCCCACTTCCCCAGACACCCATCACACCCCCTGTATGAATACTGCCCACTGCTAATAAAACCCATGCATGTGCATGTCTCACATGGTGCAGAACCAGACCAGCAGCTACTAGACCGAGGCCCCGTCATCTCTTCAATGGATTTCACAGAAGTGTTAGCACAATTTCCATTTACTAGTGTGCTCTGGATGCAGCCCTGACAAATCTGCCTGAAACTGCCTAAAAGACCTGATACACCATTATCAGTGTCTGTTCTGGCCCAGTTTACCAAGATCAACAAAGATCTTGGGACTGTAAAAGCCACTTAGCCAAGAATCTGAGCTCCTTTTCCAAAAGTCACTTGATTTAAGACATTGAGGCAAGTCTCTAACAGGGAGGAGGCACTATATTTCTTCCAGGACAAGAAAATAACAGCCTCCTCCTTTTTCCAGTGAAGGACAAGCAGCTTTTTGTTGCTTGCCAACAGAAATGTCAGTCTGCCATTCCTGCGCCACAACCAGAAATAATGGCTTTATTTTCAATTTAGTAGTGTCTAGTCCTGAAGGTGAAAGACTTTATTACAACTTTGTGTTTGCCCCAAATTTGGAGCACAGTCATGCTGAAATAAATTGTCTCATCCATCACGATTATTTTTCTCTTCACTTATACCAATTGCAAAAGTCACTCATCTTTCAGACCCTACAAGACACATGTCAAAATCATCCAGAGTCACAAGAGTCAAATTAACATGGAACAGGAGTCCCCAGGAGTTATTCAGATCTGCCAATGCCCACTTCACTGGGCTGGGGCACCACAGTGACTCAGATGTACAATGGACTTTGCTGGCTCATCTTCTCCCAGGATTCAGATGACTGGGCAGCAAACCTTCCAACCCAACCCCACAGCCCACCACATGTGCCATGAGCACAGGATCCAGACCCGAGGGGCCAGAAAGCTGTGTGCAGTTCAAAAGCCATATGGTGTGACCATTGGATTTACCTCACCTCCAGCCATAAGTCTGAAGTTTGGGGGGTGATTTACAGTTAGTCAGCTACGGTTCCTCTTTGAAGGCAGAGAGACACAAGCATCCTCTGGATGTGTCTGACTGAACGGTTCAGAGGACGTCTAAAACTTCCAGACAGCCGCAGCTAAGTGAGACAAATCCTACTCTGCAAATGGAATGATGAACTGATGTGATATGGGTTCCTCCAGCAACATTATTAAGTGACAAAACTGCCAGTTTCTATAAACTCACTCACTGTTTTTAAGATCAGTAAAACCAGAGTTCCTCTGGTGGGTTGGACATTTAATAGGTCCTGAATACGTTACAAAAGAGAGAGACACACAAAGATTGTGGAGAAAACCAGCAAAAAATATTGACAGTGTTGCATGAGTGGTTGACAATGCCACGAATAAGGACAGGATGACATAATTGGCATTTAGAAGACAAAGCAAAATATTAATGCTAATAAATATACTTTTCTCTCAACTTCTGCTACTGACAGGATACTATAAGAAGAGTTCAAAGAGGTTAGGAGGAAATTCAAACACTTAATACAAAATAAACCCCAACTGCACATGTAGAAAAAAAAATGGGAACTATTTAGTGTTCAGAGTCAATAAGGTTGGGAATTTGGAGAAGAGACAATGAAAAACATTTGCTCTGTGCAGCAATGGAGGCTGAGACAGTTCTAACTGCACAGACAATAGTATCAGGAGGAAGGAAAAAGCTTTCCTATTTGTTATAGGTATCTTACATTCAATCCCTGAAATACTTCATACTGTGTTAATAAGCACAGGAAAATATAATTTATTTACTTGCAAGGAGGATAGAGCTACATGGGATTAATGAAATAACCAGAAAAGAGCAGCATATTCCAACAGTGACCAAGAGCAGTTAAAAGAAGGGATATCTTCTCAATATATGAGTATTTTTCAATATGCATATAGAACAAACATAGGGAGGCATTACTTTGTATGACACACTGTGGAGTAATCATTCAGAGCAGCAAGTTGGAGAACAGTTAAAAACAAAGGATTGGGGGGAAAAAAAACTCTATTGAATGCATAATATATCAAAGCTGTAGACCACAGTTTGCAACAGAACTTTGGCATCACCAAGCCTGCAACATCCCAGACACAGTACTGCCAAGTGTAGCCAGAACAGTCAGTCATGGACAGCAGCTAAGGCTGTTTTTTTTTTTTCCCCCCCTGACATTTACACAGGTCCTCACCATCTGTGCAAAGAAAAAAGCATACAGAGAACAGAAACTCTCCCACCTTTTGTTTTATGTGCCACCACCATGCTCTCTGGATTTTCTTACAGTCTGGAGGAAATAAGAACTACCACCAACACATCAAAAGGAAGTCACCAGCAAAATTTACCCAGAATAAGTCTAGATGAGGATGTGAGATAAAATACGCAAAAAACCACAGTGCCTACCAAGTCAAAGACAGTTCCAGATGTAAGGCAAAATTAGATGAGACAAAGCTCCATATGTCAAAAGACACCAACCTGTCACCTGTCCTGTTGCAGACTTTCTTTCTCAAGCAGGTGCTTCTTGGCAGCAGGAGCCTTCCAGGCTCCAAGTCTCTGCACTTGCCCTCTGGTCTCTGCTTTCACAGGCACAAAGCATGAGCACTGCCCCAGGAGGGACTCTGCCCACTGTGGGAACTGCTGTTGACTTCACCTGAGCTCATCAGAGCTGTCCACCTGGCAAAACAGAGGGCAGGTTGTGAGGGCATTGATGTAACACACACCATATCAACTGCACTGCCACAACCAAACTTACGGACCACATATGGGTGTTAGAGTTCCCATCCATCCACTCCTGATTTCTTAAGTCCTTCCTAAAAAAACTACAGGAACTGAGATTCATGACTTGACTAAACCAGATTACAAGTGTCGGTGAGTCATGGTGTATCTTGGAGATGTATTTATGATGTTCTTATGAAAGGGCTTTCATATGAACATTTTAAACATGGTTTGCATAAATTGACAATGCAATACAGATTATTATAGTGGTGGATTATATGAAAAAGTCTCTTCCAGAACATTCAGGGCCACCTCACCAGGACGCAAAAACAATATTAGTCCCATAACAGAGAGCAACAGTAGGTTGCGTGTCTTGTTCAGAGAGCAAGAAGCAAACAAACCATATGAAACCAGTATGGTAACCACATGGCAGAAGTAGTTTATAGAATCATTAAGGTTGGAAAAGATCTC
The DNA here is from genome assembly GCF_000691845.1 of Merops nubicus. NCBI lineage: Eukaryota > Metazoa > Chordata > Aves > Coraciiformes > Meropidae > Merops > Merops nubicus. The sequence continues at coordinate 36,885 of NW_008584675.1, read as the reverse complement.
CAAGATCATGAAGCCCAACCGTCAACCCAACACTACTACGACCACTAAGTCATGTCCCAAAGTGCCATGTCTTCATGTTTTTTGAACACCTCTAGGGATGGTGACTCCACCACCTCCCTGGGGAGCCCGTTCCAGTGCCTCACCACTCTTTCAGTACAGAAACTTTCCTAATATGCAAGCTAAACCTCCCCTAGCAGAACTTAAGCCCATTTCCTCTCATCCTATCATTAGTTACCTGGGAGAAGAAACCAAACCCCACCTCAATCCAACCTCCTTTCAGGGAGCTGTAGAGAGTAATGAGGTCTCCACTCAGCCTCCTCTGCTCCAGACTAAACAACCCCAGGTCCTTCAGCCACTCCTCATAAGACATGTTCCCTAGACCCTTCCACAGCTGTTGCCCTTCTCTGGACCTGCTCCAGCACCTCAATGTCTTTCTTATACTGTGGTAGTTACAATTGTACCTTCCAAAGTGCCTGGAAAGGACTCTTAAGGGAAATAGTCAAATCATAAATAAAGTGCACTAATAATTGCCACCACACCTAATTGAACTGAAACATAGCCTACCATTAAGGGGGAAAAGAAAGTGCATCCTTGCAACTTCTCCCATTTTAGATTCAGTGAGAAAAGAGACCATTTGTTTAAATGTGAGACCAACTTAACAGCATTTATCCAGCCTAGGAACTGCATGATAATAGTTTTAGTATCTTGAGTGTTAGATTATTATATAGGAAAAAAGCCACACCCTCTATTGTTCTCAGCAATCACCTAGAGTAACAACGCAAAGACCAGAAACAGCAGCTCTTGCTCCTTCAAAGGCTGATTGCACATACGGGGAGCATTTTACTTTACTAAACTGGAAAATAAAAGGATTATAAAATAATACACAAATTCCATAATTTCTGTTTAGTACAGCTCAATCACAACCAGAGTCAAGTCAAGACAGGACCTGTTGCAAAGTGGAACTCAGAAACCTTCTACCTTTGTAACCATCGGGGAGACTGTCAGAGTGAAAGATACTATTTATATAGAAACAAGTTATTAATTTCGTTGAAATATCTGACAACAGCAGCAGTATTTCAATTTTTTGGAAGGGAAGATTTATTTCCTTTCTGTGCTCTCTTCTTTTGCACTTATATTCTTCAGTGCTTCACTACGTGCCCCCCACGCTAGCATCAAAACCACAAGTGACTCAAGGATACACAAGCACACCCAGCATTGACAGTGAGCAGATGCAGAATATTTACAAACCTGATTTTTTTTGGTAGGTGACAATTCTCTTACTGATTGATCAGTAATGCCGCTTGCTATATTACACCTCTGGCCTAGTTTGTGTTACACCAGCTTTCGGCAACATCAACCTGACAGCACTTAGCAATACATTATTTAGAAGTATGCCATTAAATTCCTTTTTGCTGGCTAATCTGTTTCTTTTAACAGACTGCATTTTTCAAGAGAAGTCATTTACAACAGGGAGCCCTGCTGCTGGGTGACACACACATTTGCATTGTTTGTCATAGCAGCTGAAATGAAAACAAAAAAAGTCCTAATTTGCTGCCCACATGGAGTGTCACAGAAAAGCCATCCAGAAAGGAGGAGCTCTGCCCTGCTGGAAAGTTTCTAAAGAAGTCATTTGTTTCCCTGTCATCCCTCTTCACTAACAAGCTGCTCTACCTGCAATTAAAGCAGCCTTGCTTTATAATAGTAAACAGTTTCCATCCAATGAACTAGTTATTTCACATCAAAATAAACTCTTTGATATCATATACAAGTTAATTTTGCACAATTAATAGTTTCACTGATCAAAAGCAACACGGCACAGGCCAGGCCAATTGAAACGTGCAAACTGAGCAAAGGCTAGGACTGAAACTCCAGTACACTCCAAAAACATGGCTTGGAGAATAAAAGACAGTAAGAATTAACATTGACATTGTATTTTTGGTGCAGAGGCTGTAGGGCAGTAACCTCCTGCCTGCAAAGCACAACCAATCTCATCCTGAACTGGTCACCTAACAAAAATACATTCTCAAGTGCTCGTAGCTACCATCTACAAAGAGGGCGCAGGGTATGTAGAAACCAAGATAAAATTGCCAAGCTGCAGGAGGGGGCAAGTTACATTAATCCAGAGAAATTCCATTTTGGCAGTCCCCTAAACACAGATGAAAACAGCCTCGAGGCCTGCAGGTTATCTGCAAGTCATTGAGTTCATAAGGACCCAAACCATTCATGTCACCTGGGTGACCCGTGGAAACACCACATGCAATTGTGTTTTGGCTTTCCTAGGACTTTGTGATCTGCTAAAACATACAGTCAGGACATTAATCTACTGCAGAGATATGGAGATGACTATCCTAAGAGATGTTAAGTTTTCCAGTGCAGGTCAAGAGGAGCCTCTTCCTCCAGAGAGGAAAGTGGGTAGAAAGGAAACAACATAAATGGGGGCAAGTAACTAATTGGGGGAAGCCATGCAGAGGAAAAGTCACTTGCAGATCTGCACCAAAGCCTACCTGAAACTGCACCAAAAGGGGCAGTTTTCCTTTTTATACCTAACTAGGTTTTGATGCAGTCTTTGGTAATTATGCAGTTGTATTGCAAAGGTCAATGACCTGTCATCATTCTCCTCTTTCTGTTCAATTACTCGTGTTCAAAAGGGTGTATTCTACTACCATCTCTCCTTTGATGGTTACTTGTATGCAACAATTATTGGTGGCTGAACAGCCAAGATGTGCAGAAAAGCCCCTCTGAGAGAGGGAAGCCTCACCAGCTCTTTATTCCAATCTCTCAGCATGTTAAAAGCACTCTGAAGCACAAAGAGCAGCAGGGAAGTAGCACAAAGGCAAATCATAGGGCTTTCTCTCTTTTAATAGATCCTCTGTGCATCCCCATGTATGGAAAAAACACCTGGCAGACCCCCATTCTCCTCCCTTTTCTCCTTGTTCCTACCTGAAATAACAGATATGCCAATTACATTTCACCACCCCAGTGCAAACAGATGACCCTGCAAACCCCACCAGGAGTGCTGTGCAAAGACAAGGCCACACTCCGTGTTACTGCGCTGCCAGCCTGGCCGGGGCAGCCTCTTCCCAACACCTGTAGGTCCAATGGGGAAAATCTCACTCTTTGGATACCTTTTTCTAACAAGTGAATGGTCATTCACTTCATAATCCACTCCAAAATGATTCATTTACTGGTAGATAACATTAATATTTACAGGTTTGTAAGGGCTTAAAACCTTTATGCAAAAGTATAAAGCCCTTTTTCAGTGATATATAAATAACATTCTGATAAGCACAGTATTGAGAACAGAACACAAAATGGACAGAAAATGCATCAGGTTGAAAGTTTCAAGGAGCAAGTGAGTGCAGAGCAGCATTCATAACTGCAGCATCAGTTAAGCCAGTTGCTTAGATACCTGTGGACTAGTAAAGTGAAGACAAACTGAAAAAAAAAACATTTCCTGCCAGTGAGTGTACAGGAAGCTCACAGGGCTCTCTAGAAGGTGGGCTTTGTTTTGGCTGTGGGAGGTGGTCTTCAAAAACAAACCAACCCCAACCAAACAAAAAAGCCAACCTAACAAAACAACCCCACACCTCACCCACCCAAAAAAAAAAAAACACCCGCACCCACACAAACAAAACACACCAACCAAAACAAGCCAAAAAAAAAAGCCTTCTGGGTTTTTTTGTTGGCTTCCAAATTCCAAGTTTGCCCAAAATTCACCATCCCCTCCACCCCAATACTATTTTGAAGCAATACTCTGGATGCCAAGAGTTGTGAACACCGAGACAAGGGTAGAAGCCTTAACAAATGTTAAACTTCAAAGCAGGAGCTTGCATTTGTGTTATGAGCTCATTAACTGCAACCTGGAGTAGCTTTAGCTATTTTTCTTAATATTTTAGGTTAAATAAATTCCAGAGGCATAAGACTCTCAGACCAGTATGATAATTCCTCAAATACTTTATTAAGGTCTTTATTTTATATACCACTGCTCTGTCAGCTTGTCACTAGACCAGGCAAAACATCAGACAGAGAAATGGGAAATGTTGGCTAGAAGTGCGATAGACTCTCTGAATAAGATCAGTGAAGAGTTCCACTACACACTGCAAGCAGAACAGAGTAAAACAACAGCCAACTGATAGAGGTTGTCAGAATGAGAGGAGACCATCCTTCCAGTACAGATGTTTTCCTCACAGCATTTCTTTACGCACAGACATCCACAAAAGGGACTGACCAAGGAGTGAAAAAAAGTGAAGATCTCCAAAGATGAGGAAAGTTCAGAAAGACTCAGTTCACATACAAAATTTCAGTTAATTCCAGAAGCTCAAGTCCAAGGGAACTTAGAAATAATATTAATTATGAATGCCAACAATTTAGCATGCAAACATTTTAATTGTTCAAATCACTCTTCCAAGCATGAAGAGAGAAGTACCACTCCACAGTGGTACCTTCTATGACAGTGACAAAGGACCACCTGCTTAGAATGTAAATAATAAATTCCTGTTTTGTATAACTGAGGCTGAATACCCACAGGATATTATTAACATTTCCCCTCCAGCATCTGGTCTAATAAAGAAACACAGAACAGCTTTGCTGTAGTATAAAAGTTTAGACAAAGTTCGACAATTTAATTAAAGACAATACAAAATATGTTGTCTGGATTAAAATAATTTATGTAGAAGTACATGGATGAGAGAATATTGGCGAGAAGATTTGGGTAACCGTATTATCAGATGCATGTTCATTGTTATCTAGGGATAACATACAATCAAAAATACATTTATATTTTAAGTTACAATAAAAGACAGCATTTTAAAATAAACAATTCCATATTTATCAGCCCTTTAATGTGCTAAAATCCTGTCAATACAGGGCAAACTGATGGGATAAAAAAAAGCAATATTGGAGTCTATAAGTAAGCCTGCAGTGTTTTTCCTTTTATCCAGGGAGAAGACAACAGAAAACAAAGAGGAGTCTTCTGTTAGTGCTCTGTCTTCTCAGTTAAGTGTTTTAAAAGTGGGATCAGAGCATGAGGGATTACTTTCATCCATATACCCCAAAAAAAACACCCTTCTAGGAGATCAGGTGGAGATCAGGCACAGATCCTCCCTTCCACACAAAGCAGTACCACATCCACACGAGTGGGCCCTGCGGGCAACGCAGGCTACCCCCACTGTACTCAGGGTGGCAGCTTGGCCCCAACAAGTACCTTCTCTTTGCCACCAGCAGAGCCACTACTCCTCTCAAATCACAAGTTATTTCTTCATGTTTATCAAATATGGAAACCCTAGAAGTCACCTTTCTTGATGCCAGTATCAGACAACAGTCAAACACACAAGATTCCTGACCATGTGTCCCTTGCCCTCCAAGCGGGTCAAGTGGTCAGCTAAACAGTTTTTAACAAGACAACACATGACTAATTTCTTTTAAGATATTTTAGTTCATAATTCTCATTAAAAGCATTGCTTGCAGTACAATAGTTGGACATACAGCAACAAAACGTATTCCATTTACATGCACAAGCTGTTTAACAATAGTACAGTCTTTCCTATTGCCATTGTGAAATGAACACTGCCAGCTGACACAGCCTCGTCAGACTGGTCTCACGAGCTCTAAAAAAGTGATGAAAACACTTCCAGTTGGTACGATGGCAAAGAACAGAGGTTTGGCCACTGCTGGAAGATTCCAATGAAGATGCTGGTATGGGCTAAGAAGGAACAGCATTGGAATTACTGTAAAAATAGCTACAGATAAAAGCTATGCAAAATTATTTCAATGTGAACTTCAGTTTTTTAAAAGAAAAGAACATGTAGGAAATACAGCTTTATAGAGAAATGTACCAGAAACAAAAGTACATGCAGAGGAAGAAAAGAGTTTAAGGCAAGACAAATGTGTAGATGACTAAGAAATCCTTATCACTGAAGTACTGTAAAACCAGCAGCAATCTATTGGGGAAAGGACTGGTTTTCCTGGATTTTTTTTTTTTTATTTGGAGGAGTTTTTGTTGTTTGTTTCTTTCTTTAATAGAGTTTACAATTTTGAAAATCCAGGCCAAGACTCCTCTGCACTTGGGTTCTAGGCTGGGCTTTCCTTCAGTTTTACAGTCCAGTCCAGATTCTCATGGTTTAATGTACAAAGTACAGTACATGCTACTAGGACTACTCACTGCAAATTTTCAAAGTCTGCTTTTCAAAAAACAGACAACACTGTCACCTTCATTAAAGGCTGAGTGTCAGTATTGCTGTAAAAGAGCTTCTAGAGATGACAACAGAGAAGTCAGATTTATCAAGAGATAAGCAATGAGTTCTGTAAAACATATGTTATAATAAGACTTTTTCTACAGCAAAAGTAATCAAGGTATATAATTTGTTTTTTAAAAACATTTCTTTTTAGGTTTCAGAAGTAGTAACAATTCCAGCAATAAAACTTTCAAAGTGCCCTGTCTGTACCTTTTTAATGTCTTTTCCAAATGTTCTTTGAACATCTCTCCCCTAATCAACACTTACCAGTTTAGCATTATGCTATTAGCAAGTCAGATCCTGAAATATTATTAATATCTGATAGCTGAAATCAATTTATTCATGACTATATAAAAAAAGTAGTTACATTGACTGCATTGTCAGATCTATAATACACCAAGTAAGATTGCAAAAATAAAAGGCAAAAAAGGAAAAAGGCCTCAAGTCTCTTTTTTTGTTGTTTGGGTTTTTTTTTTTTTCACTAATTGTCTCACAGAAAAAAAAAGTAGCAAAGGCTTATTCTTAAATACAAAGTTATAATCTGCAAATCAGGTCCTCTAATCCAGACTGATGGTACATTTGGTTCAACTGAACCACCCATTACAAACTTGAATGCCAGCACACCTTCATACCTTGAAGTGCTCCCCATTCCCCATCAACTACTCACACCTTATTTTAAGCAGAACAATAAAAAAAAGTTGTTTGTGGTTTTGAAATAGTTGGTCTAAATTCTTTAATACTACACTCAAAACCCACAAGGACAAGTTAAAGGATATCTGAACTTAATCCTCAAAATACTGTTTACAAAGGAAAAAAAGGCACAAATATGGAAGGACAGGTGTTAAAACACCACTGAAAAATGGGCTTGGTAAAGAACCTGCACCAGAAACACTTACCTTGCCAAAGCATTAAAATTATCTCGGCAGATAATTCAGAGACACTGAGTCAGAATTGTGAAAAGAATGCAAACTAGACTCGTGTAGATGACTGAAATACCTCATCTAAAGGCAGTGCAAAACGATGGCTGGTGAGGGGCAACCAGTCACCCTGCAAAGTGAGGGACTTCAAATTTGTCACCACTGATCTTCTTAGTAATCTGCATTGAAGGACCTGATGGACAGCAGTGAGATTTTTGTCATGCAATTACAACTGTTAAGCAACCAATACACAACTCGTGAGTGATACTGTCATTTGTGGTGGATCATTAAAGTAATAAACCATTAAAGAAGAAGGTAAAAGGGAAGAGTGGTAAACATCAGTTGCCATAAGTGAAAACACTTCAAAAATTTACAATTAAATAAAAAGTTAGATGATACCTTATAAAAAGAAGTACCAAACACAACAAAGCCACAATAAATTAGTGTTTCCATAAAACAACATGCTGAAGGTTTTGTTCCCAAGTCTATACATTTTTTACTGTCTGTTAATTCCTAAATATTGACAGCATAATTGAATAATTGAGGTACAGTAGTTTACATTTGTATACATCTTGTAAAAAGTTTAATTTTTTTCTTCCAGTTTTTCATCCTCATCGCCAAAGAACAACAAAGGAAACATTCCTAAAATGCAGCCAATGGTCACTCCAATAGCTTTACCCTAGAGAAAGAGGGGAAAAAAAAAAATTAAGTTTCTCATTGCTCAGTAGTTACTCATTTGCTGTGTAGTACCAACACAACCAGGAAAACAGACCCTTTGTTCTAGTTTTCAGTTGAAGTCACATTGTTTTTAGCATGCAGACTAGAAACACTATCTATGAAAGAGACAGATATGACAAGGTTAGAAACAGTGTGTGCTGTGATAAAACAGTTCTGAATAAAGAAGTGAATGCCCCAGGAAGAGCTGCACAGGTGGTGAGGGAAGAGACAGCAAGAGAGGATTAATAGGATGGCCAGGAAGACAGGGAAGGAAAAAAACCCAACTCACAGACATTTTAGGTGCAATTGTAGATGTATGTGCTTGTATCTGGCAATGCAAATTATCAAAGTCAGGAACAAGGAATTCCTTACAAACACGATGGCTTGCAAAGGCAAAAATTGAAGGAAAAGAGAAAAGATTGGAAAACATTTCACATGTAAAAGTCAAGAAGAGAGGAAAGAAGACAGGCAACATCCACACCACATCACCAGCAGCAGGTGGACAGTGTTGAGAAACTAGAGACAGTGTGTTAAAAAACCCAAAGCACCAGCACATGAGTGAAGATCCTCAGAAGTCTTTTCCCAGGGAGGTGCTGTGAATGAACTGCAGTGCAGTGACAGGCTTTTGCCACACACTCAGCTGCACTGAGAAGACTTTTATGTCAGATAGACTAGAGGGCAGCCCACAAAAACCATGCCAAATCTTCCCTGCTTTGATCTATCACTGCCGACAGAAAACCTTCTTCCTCTGACTTTTCCTCAGCAAGTGTTATTTCTCTTCCCTTAAATCTGCAAAGATTTTTCTCCATGAAGGTCCCTTCTGGCAAAGTGAAGGAAATGTCTGTTTCTTTACTCAGTTTCTTATAATCTGTTTCTTTAATCAAAATAAACTAACACACTCATTGTTGAAGTGAGACTGCTTCCAATGTTTAAATCTTAATTAAGTAATCATCCTCAAAATGAATCTGCAAGATGTGTCTCATAACTGTAAACCCAGGCAGAGAACTATTACTCAAATGCTAGAAGTTTACCCAGGTGAAAGCTAATTTCATATCCAAGCTAATTATATACTATTAGAGATAAATTCATACTAACACTGGTATATGAATAGCAAGAACTTAACAAATACAGGAGTAAACTACTAAGAGGTCATTGTTTTCAAATAAATGATGTAATCACAATAGCCAGAGCTCAGAGCAGGTATCTGCATAACACACATGAAGCCACTGCAGAGACTGTTCACACCACTAGTCACTCATGGCTTGTTGCATACACAAAAAACACCCAAGCTCAAATCAATTCAGTCTCATTATGCTCCCTGGCATAGGCCCACAGCTAAACCTTCCAGGAGAAACACAAAATGTTGGTGGTCATTAAGTATTTCATGGCAAAGATGACAAAAAGGATTTGTCACATATTAGTTTAAGCAAAGCCCCCCACAAACAGTGTCCACATGCAGGATACTCACCAAGTGTGCACTGAGACGGGTCTGCCACATATCGGCTTGTTTGGGTGTCAGGTCAGGGATTGAGAGACCCAGTCGTGAAGCTAAAGCTTCTACATAACCTGCAAGACTGGAAGAAGAAGAAAATGACAACAAAGGATTTTGGATCTGATGGTGTCTTCTACTACAGATTTTGAAATATTTGAAGCAGTAAAAATTAATAGCTTCTCCTTCAGCATACTGATAAAGGCAAATACGAGAGAAGAAACATCATGAGGTAAATATGACAGTGTTCAGACTTCTGACAGTCACATTTTACAATATAAGTTAACTTACTGTCTCACTGATTTAATATGCAATATTTCCAGACAAACTGGAACTTTTTTCCAGTTAAAAAGTTAAGAGAAACTTGGAAAGTTAAGAGATAACTATGTGAACATAACTATGTTTTTGCAGAGCTTATAAGTAGCCTATACTGAAGGAAAGGTTACAGACACACACACACTAGTTAGTAATAAGCCTTGTTATTTGCAGGAAAAAAGAATGGGGGAAGTGGGTAAAAGAGGCATGCATAACAGACAGCTTTGCTTCCAGCCATTACTCAAAAATTTCTTTTTAAAAAAATAAGCCAGTTGCATCTGTTCATATCAGGACTCTCTATGCCTAGAGCTGAAGACAGTTCAGATATATAATTGTTTTATCTGAGGAGAAGGAAATGTCTTCAGCTCTAGGCATAACAGTCTGAGGAGGTATATTAGGTATTTGCTATCACAGCAATACATTCTATCATAAAATTGTATTTTACTGTTTTATATTTTTATGAATTCACTTTATATAGAAAAAAATCCAGTATTTCCTTAAAGCAAGCATTGCATACAGAATACACTGAATCAGATTAAACACTAATTCCAATTTCATCATTTTAACTCTCTTGCTATTACAGTATTAAATATTCTTGTTTCAGAACTATGACAACGGAGGCTTAACCTTGACCAGAAACACTTAATATTCCAATTTTTCATAGCAAACACAGAACACATTTCCACAGTCATGTACTTTACTGAAGCAACGTTCAAGAGCTAGGTAAAAAAAAAAAAAAATACAGCAATTTCAGCAGTTAGCATGTTGTAGTTCATTAGCACCAACAGGGTTTTCAAGAGTAGACAAAAAATTCTTCATACAAGTTCAGACATACCCCAGTCCAGCTAAATCTGAAACAAGGTTTCCCAAAGCTGCAGCTGGAGGGAGGAAAAGGGGAGAAGGCAAAGTATTACTTGCATTACAAAGAAAACCAACCAGCTTCCCTCCTTTCCCCCCTACTCCAGTGACCCACACTCTTGTCAGTATATCTAGCATAAAAGACTAGAAGTTTAGAGAAACACTCTATAATAAAAGAAAAAAACTGTGGCAGTTCAGGAATAAATACACATGATTGAATAAAGTTACACACAAAATACATTATTTCTCAGCAGATGTTACTGAGATAAGCTTGCTTGTGACTCTCTTCTGTTGCAAAGGACTGCAAAATTTCCAAATTATTAATTTGTTCTGCTATACATACTTTCATGGAAGCTATCTGTGTGCTTTTGAGCAACGTTGCACCTGCAGCCGAGGGATCCAGGAGCAGGTTTTTCCCCCCTCTGGCACTGCAGAAGCACCAAAGCTGTTGAGCAGAGCTTATCAGTTTTGAGCCAGTGCAAGAGCAGGGTGGCTGTTTGGCCTTCCCGTGGTATCGCACGGAGGCAGAGAAGCCACCAAGAACACCGTCCACCACAGTAAAAGGACACCACTGCTGATGTTCACTTAGCACTGCAAGCAAACAGCAACTTACAACCACATATACACACAAACATAAATATCAGACCCTAGGGAATTTAGAGCAGTTTCACTGCAGAAATGCCAACACACTTTCCTAAGCGACCCAGGATTTGAACTCCTAGATGAAAACCCACAACGAGCACTTTGAAAGCTATTCCAACTGATACTCTGTTTCTGCAAATGGAATATGTCCTTGCTTCAACCATGGGTTGCTCCTTTAGTCGGAAAGGCAGCTGCAACACCAAGGAAGAGGCATTTCCAGCCCTGTGGCCCATTTTCAGTCTGAAATATAGGAACGTGCCATATTAGTCTACACATATTGCATTACTTGCCTGCCATAGTTGAAATTCCTAAGACAACTCCAATTGACAACTCTATTTGGGTTCCCTGAAAAATAAGAGTTCTCATTATTTCAGTGACTTCAATTAGACTATATTGATTCAACTGGCAAAAACTGTTGCTTACTGCTTATGTTAAGATTGAAATGATAAAAAGACATTGCTCGTACTAGATCTGCACAGCTCCTACCCCCACAGCATACATATTGCCCCCTAGGACAAGAGCCTAGTTCTGATATTCTTAACACTTTACATTGTTTCATAACGGCCACCTGATGGACAAAACTGGAACTCTTATCTCTGCACACATTTCCTCCACTGTAATTCTTAGCTGAATGCAAACTGATAAAATACTGAACAAACAAATAAAACAAGGTATTGTAGCTCCTTACTTCTTCAGCTGAACAAACAGATCACAGTGAACTGCACGATGAAACTGCAGTACATGACTCAAAGATGAGAGACAACATGCAAGAGTTAAACACGTTCCAGTTGGGTACAGGAAAATGTTCTCCACCATGAATACAGATGACTACCACACCAGGTTGCCCCAACAGGTTGTGCAGTCCCTGCTCCTGGATCTTCTCAAGACCCACAGGATAAAACCATGAGTAACTTCATCTGACCTCAGAGCTGACTGCACTGAGCAGGAGGTTAGACTAGAAACCATGATAAGGTGGCAAGCAGGAGGAAGACTAGAGACCTAGTGGGTCCTGCAGTCCCTTCCCACCTGAATTATCCCATGACTGACATCACGCTGTCAATGATAATTCTACACAAGGAACAGTATATTTGGCTTTTATCCATCTTCCTGTTCCACTAGCCCATTTCATCTTCCAAATGAACATGAAAATACCTCAGTGTTACTGAGAAATGCCAGGCTACATCAGTACAAATCAGCATCAGCACTAACATGGCCTGCATTGCTCAGAACAAAGGAACACTGCAGTAAAAACCCCAAATGCCTATTCATCAATGCATAATAGCATTATTATCAGCTGATACAAAAAAATGTGTACTGATTACATATAAACATGCCTTGAAGCACAAATTATGAAAGAAAAAAAAATCAAGCCTCTTCTCAATTCAGTGAGTTACATACTGCCCTTCAGAAGGAACAGCACTCCTCTGCATTCTGCAAAAGCTGAAGAAAGCATGGACATTTGCTTTAAAAAAGGAAAATTAAAATAGACATTAGTGAGCTGATACAGTGGGGACAGTCTTCCTGAAGCTCTCATTTACTCACTTAGTACTTGAACAATAAGAATCTTATTGACTCAATCAAGGAATTAAATAATAAACTTACCGCAGCAATCATAATTGCATTATCCAAAAATCCAAACCCTACAAAAGGTAATGCATTGTGGAAGAACACTAAAAGAAATAAGTGACAAAGAGAAAATAAATATTTATAAGAGTTCACTAGTTCACACAAACTACTGAAGTGTCAGTCTAATAATGCCTTTACAAGGTCAAAGACAACATCCACAAAATTCCTTTCTACTACAGTTAGTGAGTTTTTATGTCTGGCAGGTCTGGTAAAACTTTGCCACACACAAGTGTTACTAATGGCTTGCAACAAACCAGTTAAAACTTACTCTGCAAATACTTGCACAATTTTGGATGGAAGCCACTTCTGCCTACTAGCATGTAAGAGAAATACTTTAAAATATACAATCTTTGGTACTATTTACAGTCCTTCCAGTCAACTCTGCAGTACCATCAAAGGTTGCGAAACTGTCTCACTACTCTCTGCATTCTTTCCTTGCTTGAACTAAAGCCCCTTCCTTGGCAAGTCCCCCTCTATTCTTATGCAACAGTTCCATCTCTTCACACATTCCCAAAAATTCATATTTATTAAATTCACCCAGTATTGCCTGGAGCACTGCAATTCTTACCAAAATTCCTTCGGATAAATCTGCAAATGCTGAGTTGGTTTTCACTGGTGTCATTCAGCATTATATGTCTCACTGTTCCAACCCAACCTCCTGCATCTTGATTTTGTTTGAGCACTATGCTGAAAGCAAGTTAGACTTGAAGCTGCTCCTTTAAGGAATCAAGTTGCACTTTGTTTCATGCATTTCTTTTCACTCCTGAAACTAAGTAAACTTTGAAAATATTTTCTATTGCAGGAACTTGGAACATGATTGTCTGAATAATTTCTAACAAGCACAGTGCTTGTTCTGTTCCATTTTGTCTCTCAAGTTTTAGTGTGTAAGCTACTGAGGAGATAGGACTGAATTTGCACAGCATTGCCCCCAGCTGAGATTCAAGGTGCCGGCATCATAAGACTAAATACAGCACCAAGGAGAGACTACAGGACTAAAAATACACCTTTTAAAATCAGAACTTCATATTTTTTTAACATTTAAAATGCACCAGCTACTTAGGGTTTTTTTCCCCCCACTTCAGACGTGACCAATAATTCCTATATTTTATAAGCTTAGTGTTGCAAACATATGAAGAGGGAAGAAGGAAGAGTCATGAACTCCACAATCATGTGAAAAGAAACTGGTATGAGCTCCTTTTGGGTTTTCCTCTCACAGCATGGATCCATGATCACATAAAGTCACACAAGATCTTTCATGCTTGGGGACCAGAACATGTTTGGACTTCTGCAACTACTTTGTAAGAGCATACACATCTTCTTAAATGCACAGGTAAAAGACTAAAGCACAGAATGTATGACTTTTTTTTTTTATGTAAGCCATCACAGGAGAAAAGCCTCAAAAACAAATGAAAAACCACAGGGAGATGCCTAGTATTTTTAAACATGTGCACCAAACTCTGGAACTACAAAGAGAGTTCAGATTCTTACCAAGGTTGGCAGAATTTTGGTATCCATGGAGTAAACAGAACCCCAGGGACCAAGCAAAAAAAAAAAAAAGAAAAAATAAGCGCAGATGCCTAAAACAGGAAAAATGCTCAACTAAATATGTTTGTTCACTGACAGTTTAAAAACACACAAAAAAAAAAAAACACTGATCTGGAAACTAAATCAAGATCTGAGTGACCATAGGATTATAAGGAATACCAAATTGATTTCCAATTTCTCTGCAATTTTATCCCATATCTCAGTCCATTTAAAACACACGACAACAAGCAAGTCAATAGTATTAAGACTGCAGACAAAAACCCCACAAGGTACTGCAGCATCAACACTGCTCGCCTCACAAAACCAAGGTTTGCTGCTGGCTTTGAGCAGCACTCATCTGGGCTTGCTGCCCTGCTTTCACCGAACGGTGCACGTTCTCCAGCTGAGGTGTGATGAAACATAGAAAGCAGCATGACTGTTGGGGCTTGCTTTGGTTTTCTGTTGCTCCATGCGACAGGGATGAGGACAGACCAGCACTTGTAGGATAAAGATGAAGCTGTTAAAAGACAGACTGCACAAGTACTGAACTACATTGAACATTCTTCTTTTACCATGTCTCAGTTGTCCTGGAGATGGTGGTGCAACCTCCAACTTTTCTAGACAAGTCAAAAAGAAAGAGAAAGTCAGCTAGTTTATCACAAATTCCATGTATTACAAAGCTATTATCAAATCATTAGCAGGCAAAAAAAGTTATTTAACAGCTTTAAAATTTGAAGAAAAATGCTTCATATTAATATTTTTATTCTTTTTAGGAAAGGTAATGTGATATTAGAAGCCACAGTCTTAAAATTATACTAGTTTAGTCTTGTAATATAACAATTATGCAAAGTAATAGCACACAGCAGCAGTCCAATAGCCATGTTTACTACTGAAAATTAGAAAAAACACACTAAAATTAGACAAAGCAGAACATTTAAAGATAACTGTATTTTATTACTTGTTAAAATGTATATTTATTATTTATTTTTAGAAATCCCTGAAGCATGCATCAGACAACATTCTTTCTCTAGAGAGGGCTACAAAAAACCCTATCATTTCTATTCTGACAGAAAGCACCTTTTAATAACTAGTGTGAGAATAGAAGAAAAATACTACAACGACATTAGAGGCCACTGATTTCAGTAACAGCAAGTCAAGTTGGGTCATTTGGTGCAGGTATCCTGGCCTCAAACCGTTTAGAGCTGGGAAGGACCAGGACACCACTCCTGAACCTGACAGAGGACTCTGTAGGAAGCCAAGGGAGTTTACTGAAGGTGATGTACAGAACGCAGCAACAACCGCTCCCCATTTCATGGGGGCAAAGGAAAAAAGCTTTTTTAGGCTTCTGTTCTTTGGGTTTGGGGTGGTTTTTTTTAATGCAGATATTGAGCATAAGACCTTTTTTAAGGTGGAAAAAAAAAAAAAGGTTGCCCCATTATCTTACAGTATTATGAACCCTGAGCTTGTGACAAGTTGCTTCTATACCTCCACTTAGGTAACATCTATAGGCAAAGGTAAAAAAAAAGAAAAAAAGGCAAAACATGAAAGGAGCCTACAACACTACCTCAAGTATTCAAAGTTCACTCAGAGCAGCCAGGTCCATGAAAAGACAAAGCTGCAAGCACAAGCTGTGAATCATTTCAGCAGATGTCTGAACAGTGCAGACTAGAGCGAGCATCCTTGCATCAAAGCCCCTCCTACAGTCAACGCTACTATAAAGAAAAACTAAAAAACTCATTTAAATTAACTCTGAGGGAAAAAATATGGCTAGGCCATACGACCAGAATTCAACCAGCCAGGACACTGATTTCCAAAATAATTTCATTAATTTAAGGTCTTAAACTGTAACAACATTCAAGCTTTAGCAGTTATGAAGAGCTGCTTCTTTCCTCTGCCCAACAGATAAACAACCTAAACTAATCTAAGCTCTACAAACACCAGTTGCACTCTTCAGGCAAATGAAGAAGTATGGCCCAAACTCTACAGAATTTTTTTTTTTTTTCCTCCCCTAGAAAATGACAAGAAATTCACCGATTCAAACCTCAGGCTGGAGGAAGAACAAAAGAACATCCCATGGCAAGCAGAGGGGAGCCCTGCAAGATGAAATCTTCCAAAGCCACAGGCATCACTGGTACCTGGCAGCCAGAAAGCATCAGACCACAACTTTCAGCCTGTATTCAGGAAGGAAGTGACCAGGAATGGGACCTAGTTCCCCACACAAAAACTATTTCTGCACTTGTCTGATGATGATATTAAACCGAGTGGAGAAGTGGACACCTTGGAAGGAAGAGTCACCTCGCAAGAAGACCTGGATGCACTGGAAGAACGGGCTGGCAAGGACCTGACCAAGTTCAGCAAGCACAAGTGTAAGATCTTGCACCTGGCAAAACATAACCCAGGAGCGCAGCACAGGCTGGGAACTACTTGGCCTGGCTGGAGAGCAGCTTCGTGGAAAGGGACCTGGGGGTCCTGGTGGACAACAAGCTCAGTATGAGTGAACAGTGTGCTGCAGTGACAAACCAAGCCAACCTGATGCTGGGTTGCATCAACAAGGGCATCAGCAAAGACAAAGAGTCATTAGCCCACTCTACTCAGCACTTGTCAGGCCACACCTGGAATACTGTGTTCAGTTTTGGTCCCTGACATAAAAAAAGATGTGGACACGCTGGACCGGGTCCAGAGAAGGGCCACAAAGATGATTAGTGGGCTGGGAAGCTGCCATACGAGGAAAGGCTGAGACGACTGGGTTTGTTCAGCCTTGAGAAAAAAAAAGGCTCAGGAGAGACCTTGTCACCATGTTCCCATACTTAAAGGGTGGCTGAAAAGAAGATGGAGACTCCCTTTTTACAAGGAATCACATGGAAAAGATAAAGGGTAACAGGTAAATGTTAATCCTGGGGAGATTCCAACTGGACACAGGAGGAACACTTTTCCCAATAAGATAAGCCATTGGAATAATCTCCCCAGGAACGATGGATCCTCCAGCATTGGACACTTTGAGATTCAGCTGGACAGGGTGCTGGGCCATCTTTTCCAGACCATGCTTTTGACAAGAAAGGTCGGACCTGGCAATCCTTGAGGTCCCTTTCAATGACATTCTGGGAGTCTCATAGTCTGCATGTGGTCTCCCTCCATCCTTGCAGGTTAAGCAAAGCTTTTAGAGAAGCACAGAAAAAGAGTGAGCTGCCTGTATGCCCCAGTACTGCCCTTCCAGCAGCTTTTCTCATAGACAGCAAATTCATACAACACTGGGAAAATCAGAGCCACTTTGAACCGAAGAGATAAACTGAGGCCACTGTTTCTGAAAGCTCTAGATATCCTGGGGTGGCCAGGCAACTTAAGCCACCACCATACTCCTGATGAAGCTTTCCTAGCCTCCTCTTGCTCCATCATCACATTGCTAGAACACTGATTTTTTGAGTCTGATATCACAAGTCACTCTACATAATTACACTCTATTCAGTGTAGCAAGAAAGCTATTTTTAAAAAAAAGGCTAAAGACTAGTAAATAACTGATTTTAGAAACTTATTACCAAAATGTAACAGCATCTCCCTGACACATCTGTAAGAACTTCCTTTTATTAAAGAGTCTTGCAGGGACAGGAGAGCTCTGAGAGAAGCAGCTCAGAGAGCTGCAGGTCAGCCCTGCTCACACGCTGGAGAGAGAAGCTCCAGCCCTGATGCTCGCTCTGCCCCAGCCAAGACACACAGTTAGCCTGGAGAGGACATCTAGTCCCACCCCCACACACAGCAGGGCCAAACCAGAGCAGGTTGCTCAGGATCCTGTCACACGGTAGGTGCAGGACATGGCTCAAGGGAACAGATGTCCCCCACGGAGGGGCAAGCCGAGCCCTTCAGCACAGAGGGGCACTCCCCGAGGGCCTGGAGCAGCTCCACCGCTGTGAGGTATAGGGCACCGCCCACCTCGGGGCGCGGGGCTGGACCAGCTCGGCTCTGCTTGCCATGGCCAAGGTTAACGTTTAGTTTAAAGCTGGGACATCGGGAATCAAAAAAACTGAAGCAGAAAGAATTAGATAAGCACTATGGCACGAAAGCCAATAACCTTTTCACAGAATCACTTCCAATACCACTTCTTTAAAGCACAGCATACTTTAAAACTCTGCAAGATATGAAGGCACTCGGGGAATTCACCTCACAGAGAGCCAAAAAAATCCCAACTTTAGAGCAATTTTTTTGAAACTCTACAGATAGCAAAATGTATTTCAGAATAGGGGATTTATTCACAGGAAGCTGTTATGACTATTTGAATTTCCAAGGCTCAGAAAAAAAAAAACCTGTTCAGAGTGCAGCAAAGGAAACACACCTAGCACTTATTGTACTGGAGGGAAATCAAAAATCCAAACAGCAAAACCCCCTTTTCAAGAACTGAACCCAGTCAAAATCCAACAGCTCAGAGTTTAAATGTCTCAGGGAAAAAAAAAAAAAACAAAGCATCACAATTCAGAACAGCCATTCACCAGCTTGGCCTGTGCCACGGTGCTGAATAAGGCACCAGAATTCCTCTTATCACAGAAGGAATAAAATGAAATGGCAGGAACACTGCTACTTTCTAACAACATTCATTACCATAAGTGAAGTTATAAACCAAGGTTCGAGTGCAACACAGGTCACAAGCCCTGAATTAGTCTGTGGAACACAATCTATTTAACTGCCTCTTAAATCCATTTTTCACCTCTTTTGAATTTACAGTATCACTTTTTGGCATTTACTTTTTTTCCTTAAACAAATAGAACTCAAGGGGCAATATAAAACTGTCAAAATAAATAACATTAACCACAGCCTGGCCAAAATCCAGCAAGTTAAGTAACTATCAATAGTGGCCAATTTAAACCAAGACAGTACTGCAATTTAGTTTTAAGATTATTATTCTTAGCAGACAAAATCCCCTAACTAACTAATGGCAATGGAATTGCATTTATTCAGTTGGGGGGGGAGAAGCACATACCACAACACCACACAACCAAATAATCAAAACCCAGAAAGTTGTCATCACCAGTTTGAGTTATCAATTTTTCAAGAACTGGCACAGCAAGAGAGCTTGCAAATCTAAAGGCTTGTATTATGTTTTATTCAAACTGCAGCTAACATTGTTATGAATTTTTATAGCTAAATCTGTTACTGTCACCGAGGGGCAGGAAACACGTAACAGGTACTATGACCAGGGCTACCCTAGGAAGATACCAGTACAGCCAAGTACTGGTACACCCAAGAGAAAAATGTCATTTAACAACGGATATCAAGGAGGTAAGAAAGAGGAATATGAAAAAACATTAATAATCTAGATCCATTATAAACTCACTGTAGGCTCTGAAGGTTAGTGTCTCATCTGGAACTTACAGAGGGTTTTGTCTCAAATTCATCGGTTTCCTCCAAAAAAGCCTGCCCAGGTCATCTCAGCAAAGCATTCAGATACAAATCACAGAGACAGCAAGGGCTTCACTTGCACAGAAGAAGAAATCAAAGCAACCTTTATAGCTATTAAAAAGGGGTACTCTTTTACACGTTGAGTTCACAAAATGATCTTTATCCCCAAAATTCTGGATCAGAGCCTAGAAATGAGTTGTGTGTTACTGCTTTGTTCAGTATCTAAAAGTAGATTCTTAAAAGTGGATTCTGACTACGATGTACACATTCATTCATGGAATAAGCTCCAAGACATCCACATTGCCCTTTCTTCCTGTTTCTCTTCATCTTTTAACAAAAACTGCAAAAATCTCAGTACAAACAGCAAAAGACAAAGATGAAAAACCATGTCCATTGATCTTCAGTTGGATTCCCTTCATGTTCCACGTGGGAAAAAGCAAAGAAAAAAAAAAAAAATCTGCTTCACTTCTAACACAAATGGTTTGCTGTTACTACAGCAATTAAGGCACGAAAGGATGCTGACTCGGGCAGTGCTATATATAAACTTGGCTGTTAGCCCATTCAGTCACATGCACACAAGAAGAGAAAGCTGAGCAAAGCACAAATAAGAGATGAAGACAGAACAAGAACAGCTTAATTTCTCAGCTACCCCTGAAGAAGTTGACTATGTCCAAACAAATATTCTGCATAAACACAATTAGGACATTAAAGATTTTTTTTTAATAGTCTCTGTAACACTGCAGAAATTGCACAACAATCATGTTCCATCTCCCTCCCTAAAAAGAAACCTGAAATAGCAGAAGATATTATCAACTTCTCTTGAAATTACTGTAATATCCACTGGTCCAAGTGTTGAACAAACTTTGCAGGAGTACTGTTTGCTCCCCAGCATCAGCCAAGCAACTCCCTTCAGAACAAAGCCCAGGAGTGATTGCAGGCACAGTTCATTTCTAGGATCCTGTCCTAGCAGGTGGGCAGTGCTGACACATGGGCCCCCGGGAAAATCCAGGGCTAAACGCCCATACAATGGATGCAGCAAGCCTGCTCCAAAGGAAAAAATACAAACCTGTGATTGGGAATACAACTACTCTGCACCACCTAACCTAGTGGTCAGTGGTTACCCCAGAACATTAGCAACAGGAATGTACATGGTATCTCACCAGATGCAGGTTAGTCTAGGTTTAAATATGCTAGAAATTAACTTCAGCTTTATCTGCAGTGCTTGCTGGATATTCACCACCAAATATTATGATTATACAATACACTTACCCTATTATCCCTTCTGAAAATGTGATACATCTTTCATATCCTTTTAAAGATGTTTAACAAAAGAGACCAAAACTGGAAAACCTGACCAGAAATCTAGGAGAAAGCATAAAATGCAAACACGTATCCAGACACTCAAATCACTGTCTTCATCATTAAGAGGGATTATTTCTGATCTAATCCAGTCTCTATCAGTGCCTTATGAACTTAAAGGCCAGCCTTTCATTTCCACTCAAGCAGGTTCGCACCAAAACAGGATTTTCAGTGGTTTGCTTAACAAGGCCTCAGACCACAAGAAAAAAAAAAACTGTATACAAGATGCTTGCCTCAAGATTCAGTGGGGTTAATCAGCTAAAATGATGACAATGTGGAAAGGACTTGCAGTTGTAACAGAGATGCAGGATGCAGGCAAGGATTGAGATACAGAATTTGAGCTGTCTCCTTCAGAGAGAAATTGAAAATGTCAGAAAACCAGCTGAAGTGTTTGCACAGGAGTGCCAGAAATCAGGTAACATTGACAGGAGAGTGAACGGGAACAGTAACGTGGTATTCCGATCTATGCATTCCAGAAGTGAATGGTTCTATGTTATGTGACAAAAAACACATGGTACTTGAGTGCTGCCAAGAAATAAACTGGTTGTAGCTGTTACCTGACTGGAGTGAGCCATCTACAGAGTCCAAAATCTCTGCCTCAAAAACACAAAGTCACACCTATCATCCCAAATGGATGTTGGCTCTTCTTTGCCCCCTCACCGTCTCCAGTTCAATGCTCAGGGACTGCAGCAGGTTCCCAGGAGCTAGAGCAGGGACACCTCCCAAAGGCAGAGCAAATTCTTCTATCTTCAGATTAACAAATCTTGCCCTAGGATTATCAACACTAGCTATGGAGAACAACAGGTAAATACTTCTGACTAACATTACAGTGGAATTAATCTCATCCAAATATACTTGTCTAACTGCATTTCAGTAAAATAAAGTGTTGGCACTTCTGTCAACACTGATTTTTCTAGGGCCTCTCTGGTCTGATGCAAGTATCTCTCAATCATTTCATCAGTCTGCAGTGGAGCAGAGCAGTAGCTCAGTAATAGTGTTGAACTGGAAGTAAGACCAACCACAAGATCTGTGTGTTATCAGAGTATGAGATTAGTTTCTCAGCCAACCTCTGTAGCAGGTTCATGTAAGAGGATAAGCAAAGCAATTTTGTGGGGTACCACAAAAGACCTGTTAACAAGAATTATCAGAGCTATGTGCACAACAAAAAAAAAATAATCTGATTTAGTTGAGGGATTTCATCACCTTTAAACAGAGCAGTATTAGGCTTCACTGATGTCAACGTGAGTGCTCATGAAATATAACTGTATATATAGCTCCCTAGATAATATCCTTTATTTAATGAAGTTCCCTCCCCAGGGCCCTGTTCTTAAAAAGAAATCTGTGATCAGTGATGAGCTTATTCCCACCCCTCCTCTTCCTTATGCCCTTCTCCCACCTGTCCAAAAGCATACTCATTTCCCCAGGAAAGACTAAGGGAGGGAAAAGGTAATTAATGGAGAACAATGAGCAGAGCTGACTTCCAAGTCCAGTCACATGATCCTGTGCTTGCAGAGAGCAGCACATCCCCTTGGAGGACAAAGCTGAGCAATGACAGCCTGTGCAGCACCTGGGGAACCAGGACACTCCCTCCTCCACTGCCCTAGCACCAAACGGAGCATATTGACATGGGGGGGTTACACCTCGTAGCAAATGTAGTGCACCAGCTCCATGCTGCACTCCCTGGCTTTCTCCAACATGCTTGCTGCTTATACTGTCATTCCCAGGTACAGAACATGAGATTTTGCCTTTTGCAGCATGCAAGGGTCTTGAAATGAGATAAAATTACTTGCTTAGTATCAAGAGAGATGCTTATTGTAAGAGCAAATACAAGGCTGGCAACAGCAGTGCTTCCCGCAGCCCCTGGTACCAGCAGCACCAGCACCCGTACTGGTCAGACACCACCCCAGGCAGGCAGCTGCAGTAGTGCAGAAACCCCAGGAAGTTTCTACTATATTTGATGATTTGGTTTTGTTTTGGTTTGTTTTTTTTTTTGATTTAAAAGAACTCTACTATGATCTTCACAGAAAGCTGAAAACAAACTGCTATTAAATCATGTACCGCTAAGTATCAGCTTCTTCTTAAGCAGAAAGTTTCATACCCTGCCTGAAGACAACCTTGGAAGCAAGTAAGACTGCAGAAATAAGCTGCTCTCTGAAGCAATTTTAAATGCAGGCAGAGTTCACTGCTTTCCATCTGTCTCAGAATTAAGACAGCTATCCAGAATGAGGAGACAGGACAGATAAACTGAATGATGGCCAAACATTTTGTTACCAACTCACATTAAGTGCTATCACACTAATTTTTCACCGCACTGGGGCAATAAAGACAAAAGCATGAGCTCCCCTGAAGTCCTTAATAATATTAATACTTGTTATCAAAAGGAACACCATAGGAAACCACTGATAATTTCAGTTCCAGCCATAAATTACACTCAGATAATTTGTACCGGTCTATATAAATGCCTAACGAATACAGAACACAGGAGCAATGAAGCTTAAGTTTCAATCTGCTGCTAGAGGTAGCACAGTAGACTGGTACCTTCCTTCCTCCATCTTCTTGCGCACCTTCCCCATGTAACTTGGCAAAGCCTCTGTCTGTATTTGTGAAACTAATCAAACTTCCAACATCTGACTCCCTGCACAGGCAAAGCCAAGCTGCAATGCCAGGCAGCCTGGGCAAAGGCCTGAAGGAATGGATGGTACGTGATAGAACGTAAAAACAAACAAAACACTTAGCATGGGACGATATCTCCGAACGTTTTCTTTTGGCTCTTCTGAACACAGTATCTGCTGGGTTGCTACACAGCAGGGTTATTTATTTACTCTGCACATTAATTCTAAATTCTACTAAAAAAATTCACTCTGTTCATGAAGATCATCTCAACTAAGATTGTTGATTTTGTAAATGAAGTCATATGAATAGAAGACAGACTACTGTGCTGCACTCCTAGAAGCAAACAACTCTAAGTTCACTTTCAACTCTTTCAACCAATTACCTTTATTCTGCAAAATACAAAGAAAAAAAAAACCCACAACTTTTCCTGGTCAGTGTTTCTGCAGCCTCTGGGGAGCACAAGCCCTCTTTTGGGAAGATTAACCAGCTCAGATGCAAGCACATGTCTGCAGATTCCAGCTGCAGAGCTAACACAAACTTCAGCCCACACCCCACCACCCCAAGTCTCAGCCATGCACACACGGCACGTTCCTTCTCAAGCCACCTCAGGACCTCTGCTCCATGCAGTACTACACATCCAGTCCGTTTATTTAATCTCAGTGTTATTTAACCTTCCTGGGAAGCTACTCAATGCCAGCTCATGAAAGATGGAGTTGCACAGTCAAGTGTTTTTCAACTTCACACATTTCCCCTTTTCCACTTCTAGGGTTTTTTTACCTGTTCTTCTGTCACAATGTCACCATAAGCACACAGCAGACTCCTGTGAACACTGAAATGACACCCTCCTCCTCCAACAGTTCTGCTAATCCACTTGAGAATTGGTAAATTACAAACAACCCCACAGCTGAATCCATGGCCTTCTGCACATATAAGCCTGTTTGGGTTTCTACACAGGAGGAAATACAGAATCTCATCTATTTAAAACTTATACCCCTAGCAGTAGCAAGTGTGCTGTGGCACTCGTGTACTGCCTGCATCAGTGACATCCCTGTAATTCCACCATTTAGTGCAGATTTTAATGTAATCTGTGCTCCTACAATTTTTGTCTTGCTGTGCCATGGGAGCTGATCTCAGTGTGCCTCCAGCAATTTTCTCTCCCTCATTCTCACCTGCTTCTCCAAAATCTGGGCAATGTTTACACAGGCTCTTCTCCAGCAGCAAGGAAGGGGAAGGGCTGAGAATGCTGTTTGCAGTGCTGAAGCAGAGTGATGTGTAAATACAGGGGGCCAGCCATTGATCCCAGAAGGAATAATCCTGGGTAGAGAGCCAGAGGAACGGAGAAGAGAAATAGTGCCCTACCTAAGTCACAAGACAAATTGAGGTCCAAAATGCTCCCGAATAACTGCAAGTATTTGGCAAAGCTAAAAAAGCAGCCTGAGAGATGGCAACAGCATTGCTCACTGGTGCAAGTCCCCAGAAGTGCTGTTAGTGACACAAAGGGAACCCAGAACTAATTCCTACCCAAGGCACAAAACCCCTCATAGCACGTCCCAGGAAAGACAGAATCTCAGGTCAAGCACAAAACTGCACCTTGAAGTGATCGACAAGTTGCTGCTTGCTGCAAGGGGTGACTTGACACGTTTCCTCCAGTTCCTGAATTTTCTCCTACTTGCATATTTGGGACTCTTCCATTGCTCTGGCACTTGTGCTCAGCCAGGTGTACAGCCAAGCCCAGAGGAGAATGGCAGTGCTGCCATGGAAAACAGAAACAGGACTTTCACACCTGGAGGTTTTTGGAGCAGAGGGGAAAAACAGGACATTCCCTTTGCAATAACAGGGGTGAAACCAACAGTAAATCCACACCGATACAGACAAATCACATCTACACACCAGCTTGTCCACAGCTCTTTTGTGCTGGCTCTTATCCCACAGTGGGGAAGTCATCTGAATGCTCTTCCTCCATGGCTGGGAAAAAATAAAGTGAGTCTTTTGGTGGGGATTTTTTTTAACCAAGGTTTTAATACAAGCTCAGCCATAAATCACAGTAAAACTAAGCCACACTAGTGTCCAGCTGCAAAATCTGAAACAAGGCTGGTACAAACAGTTCCTAGCATTCAATCCAGAGAAGTAAATCAATAGTGAAAACATGATCAGAAAAAAAAAAAAAATCTCTGGATTTGTAAAATAGATCGAATAAACGAGTAAACAACAACTCACAAATATTTTCCCCCTGGAACCAGTCATCTTTGACACTGGTCATGTGTGCTGTATCAGAAGTACAGACTCACCTTTGTTACCTTCCTTCCCTTCAGGGAGAGGGACACAGAATCACAACAAGTCTGTCCACTTCTTCAAGAGGAAAAGGTCACCAGGCTGATTATTTATAACTGCACTGCCACTTCTGCAGCAACCTATTTACTTCACTTTATTTAGTTTACTCCATAGAATAATATAAATAGATAACAGGAAAACTGCAGATGGCAGGGGGAATTTCAAGATGCTCTCCCATCCCTTCTCTCTGGCAAAAATGTTTATTGGGCAAGATAGCTGTGGATCCAACTGGCAATTCCTACATCTCTTCATCTTGAACAAAACAGTTAATTTTGCATTTAGAATATCACATCTCTATTTGTGCTTTGTAAATAGCAGCCTGTTGCCAGGACTTAATGAAACAAAGAAACAGCTGGATTGAAAGGCTAATTGCAATGTCAAACTATAAACTGATGGTATTTAAAAGGGCAGCTAGCTAAAGAAATCTGTTTCTCTCTGGTCTTCCATGAAACTCTATAAAGCAAAGAAATCACAATTTCTACCCATTCAGATTGCTTTGAAAGATGGGATAACATCCTAAGGGAGACTGATGATTCACACTCTTAGAGTAAGACAAATTATAGTGAACTGGCCAGCAGTAAGGGATGGATCACTGCATAGAGTCAAAAGCTATCCAGAGTAAATAACTGAAAGTCATAAAAAAAGTAATTTTAACAGTACAGTAACCAGAAACTGATGATGTCTAAAAGAAAAATGCAGCAGGTCAAAAAGGTAAGTTATCTGCTGGTTCAGAGTAAGCATGTGGACCTGGAGAAAGTGAGGGCTTTGTGGCACTACAACTCTGCATGCACTGCCACACCCCAAAGCAGACAGACCTCTGTCCATGGCACAGCCCAGAATCACATACCATGTCCTGTCTTCTCCTAACCCTGCCCAAAACCTTCCCCAAGAGTTCTGACAGAACTGCTGGTGTCCAGCCGACAGTCTCTCAGAAGTGAGCTTTAGGAAGCAACACCTGGGCCACTCCTGAGACCCATGTCCCTGGCTCCTCTCAGTTCAAGTTGGCCTTGCCCTAGAAGACTTTTTCTCTCAAAGATTTTTTCAAGGCTTCATCCTTCCCCCAAGTGATACAGGAGCCTTTCCCCAGATCACTGCCAGAGTAAGGAAAGTTTTAGTTCTGGAAATGCCTAAGCTCCCCACATCCTAAAAGCTGCAAAGTATCTAATATGCATGTTGAGGAAAGGTTTCATCCCCAAGTACAAGCAGCAGTAGAGAATAAAACAAGCCACCTGCTCCTTACGACTGCTTTGAGGTGATAGGAGAGTTGATACAGAATATGCCCCATCTCCAAACACATAATATTGCAGTTTTAAATATATTCCTATTTGCTCGTTATTATCTAGACAGAAACATGTAAGTTAAAAAACGACCTGTCAGAATCTGCCAAAAGCTGAAGCATCTCAGTTTGCCAAAATTAAATCTAAAAAGCCTCAAAGAATACCCAAAAAGCAATGAATACGATAGTCCCATCACATACAAATAGCAACTGGCAAATGATGCAGCAAAAAAAAAGATAGCAAATATCAGTATGTATGATAGCTGCTAGGGTGAGTATTTTATAATGTACATACATGTATCTAAGAATCCAAAGTAAACAAACACCAAAAAAAGAGCTAGAATTTTATATCCTGTAGTTTTGAATTAAATATGCATTCTGCTGGGTTAAAAACAGTATTTTGTGGGCTTTGCCTTAAAATACTCCCCATGTTTCAGAGGAAGCAAGGGCTTTGTTTCAGCCATCGGGTTAGTCACAGCCCAAAAATTCCAAGGGTTTGTTCAATGTTAAAGCAAATTCTCACACAGCAACACAACAGTAAGAAGAATGTGTGCCTTCAAGTTTCTGAAATAATACTGTGCTAATTTAAGAAGAAAGGAGGAGGGGCCACAAGACAGCTCACACACACAAGTCTAGCTTTCCCTAACACAAGGCACCACTTGGTAAAAAGAAAAATACCAGAGAGATCTGAGACAGCTTTGTTAAGTACTCTGTTTGCATTACATATTTACCTCATTTTTCCATTTACTTTTTCTTTTTAGAAAAAGATTTTCTCCTGGAGTCAGCAGCTGCCTCTGTAGCTCCTTATTTGGATTGATTAAATAATAAATAAGGCTGACTAAAGTTAAGACTTTTCAGTTGAATGAGTAAGAGTTAAATAATTTCTTAGAGAAACTGGTAGACTTCATTTTCTTTTCATTTTGATTACATACTGAAACAGCACCTCCCTCTTCACAGAATAAACACCATCCACTTCATTCATGCCTGTTACAAAGAGACCCAAGCATTTCTAAACTCTGAAAGGTTTAAGTTGCACTGAAAGTAGAAGCTGCATTTCAAGTGATCTTTCCTAAAAAGGCCCAAATCAAAAGCACCCCTTTTAACACACAAGATAGCTAAAAAGAAAATTTGTCTCCTGATAAACATAAAATGTTTTATTTTACAAGAGATGCAAAGTTGAAGAACAATGGCTCAGGGTTTAATTTTGCTTTAAATTCATGATTTAAGAGTTTTTCATGCATGACAAATATTTTGTGCACACCACATGCTTAAACACATGCAAAAGATGGAAAACAAGTTTCAGTCAGAGCAATCTTCTATTTTACCTTTTCTAAAACATTAATTCTAGAGAAAGGCAAATGCAGACAGCTAAATGATGATACTTTTAAATGGTAATATTATTTCTGCATATGTTTGGATCATGTAGTTTAATGCACAGCACCTTCCCGGGAAAAGGCACAAGGTAGGTGACACTGAGATTCTTCAACTAAACGATGCTGTTTCAGAGTCTGAAGTCTCTGGACAAGTATTATCTAAAAACTATGGTATAGGTCAGGAGCTCCCACAAGACCCAGACCTGAAACACTTCAGTCACATTAAAAGTTAAGTCCCTATCAGGATCACTGAAATTCTTGAGACCAAAGGCTTTATATTAAGATAAACAAACAAAAAATGGTGTACTTCTGTTTCTTGCAGCAACGCATGCCAACTGCATCAAACCAAGCAAGCAGAGTCTGTCAAACCAGCAGCCTGCTCGCCTTGTGCCACGTAACATCTTAGCAAACACAGTTTTGTTTGAGGGTTTTTTTACTGTACCAGAAGTACTGGTTGTCTCTGGCGATATTACTTCCTTCGCTGGCTTCTCAAGTGGTACCAGTGGCTTAGGATATTTGGATGCTACATTGAGTTTTCAAAAGCAAGACAGCAACAAGTTATTATTTTAAATCTTCTAATCAATACTGGAGTATTTGCCAGCAAGGAATGAGCTTTAACAAACAATAAGATGAAAGGATTTCTCTAGGTCATACACCGATTACACTTGAATGTTTTCAGGCTCTCCTCTTCAAAAACATACAGCAGTTTCTATGTTTAAGCAGAGAACTCAGATTAGAAAATGCTTTAAGCTACATAAGCAAGTGAAATTTCAGAATATGGAAGAAAATCAAACCACAATAGCAAAACCAAAATGAATTTCAAGAAAACAGTACCTTGGTGAATGTGCTTCCAAGGTAAAACAGTTAGTGACATTTGACACTTTCATAGAACTGTTTCAGGACAGTTTTACTATGAGTGACCAAGCACCAATTTTATGTTTATGACATTAAACCTCACACCCTTCTAATTATTAATATACGTATGGCCCTGCCTCAAAGTACTATCTATATTAACATGAACAGAATAAGCCTCACAAATAGAGTTTAAAGCAGAAAAACAGAATTAAAATTTTAACCTTGAGTAGAACTGTTATGAAAATTTTTCAATGTAAGTAACATTTCCACAAGATACATGTGTATTTAGATGACAATATCATGAAAAACTAAACTTCCACAAGTTAACTAAATTCACTGGTTTATTGTTACTTAAAAAAGGAAGTTCAAATAAATCATACACATCCAGAAGAAATAAAGCTTAAACATGAAGGTGCATTGCAATAAAGACAAGCAATGTCTGACTGACTGATGCAACACAGTAACTGCTGGAACCAACAGTGGAAACAGAGTT
This sequence comes from Merops nubicus, assembly GCF_000691845.1. Classification (NCBI taxonomy): domain Eukaryota; kingdom Metazoa; phylum Chordata; class Aves; order Coraciiformes; family Meropidae; genus Merops; species Merops nubicus. The sequence goes on along the minus strand of NW_008584675.1, from coordinate 6,879 downwards.
CCTCCTGCCCAAGAGTACATTTTGGAGGTGAGGTTTTGTTCACACATTTTTTTGCTTTGGAGTTTTGGGATCTGATTGGTTTCTTTTCTTGGGTTTTTGTTTGCTTGTTTGTTTTCAACTACACTTCTGGTTTTGAAAGTTTTCTTGAGGAATGGGATATACCTCTTAACAGGACTTCAGAAGCATTAAATCTTTTAACTAAGGCAGCCCCATGCAGTGTCCAGACCTTCCCAGGTACTTCATCTTTTCTGATAATGAGCATCCATATTCCTGAGAAAGGATGTAAGAAAAGAGAATCTAAAAAAAATTAACTATATTTCTTAATAGGTGAGAATCCAATCTAGGCATATAAAGGAGGTGGATTTCCCATCTCTTATCTGTTACTCACGGAGTAGCTACAGGGTTTGTTTGTAGCATCTACATAACCACTGTGAGCTGTCAGCTTCTCCTGGCTGGCCTCCATCCCAGCTCCCTGAAAAGGGCAGAAGGCAGAGCCCCACTCTCCAGCATTGAGGCCTGGGAAAGCCATAGTGCATTTATGCATTGAGTATTCCAAACACAGAAGCACACAACAGCTACAGGGCTGAATACAGCTTATAAATTTCTCCCCCTCTTCACTAAGGCTTAAGAAAAATATTGTCAGAGCAATTAGAAAAAGATATAACTCATACTCCTGGTTTGTTTTTTTCCCCTGGCAAAATGGTATCAGTCTCAAGTAAATAGCTAGGATTTAATATTAGCATTAACTGACATGTAGGGTGAGAAGTCTTCTGTAACAGTTTATCTCATTTTATAAAATACTTTGCATTACACAGATGACCACCATCTGAAAATAGAACAGCTCTAATAGATGTTAAAGAAAACAATCAATAGTGTCTGTGTAGCATTCTTCCTTCTGTACTCTGCCTTCATAAGAGGGCTCCATGACAGAAGGAAAAAAAAATTAGTGTTATAGAAGCAAAAAGTAGTAGCACGTTTCCATCTCCAACACAGTATTCCTCTCACCATGAGTATTTCTGACTCAGCAGTGAGATCAGCAATGGTCCTGGTGCATGCTGTGGTGGTCTAAGCACACAAAGGGACAGCACACAGGCTGGCTGGCAAGAGTTTGTCATTTCACCAGCTTCAGAGGGCACCTCAAACTTGCACACTAGGCACTTGCCAGCAGTCTGCCAGAAGACCTCTTCCTAGAACAGCAATCAAACACTACAGTTAAAAACCAATTTCTTGACCTAGGTCACAGCAAGGGAGAGGTAGAAGAGCTTTCTCCACACACAGCTTGGAGCTCACCTGCGTACATTGGGCCTGAAGAGGAAAGAGGGAGAGAGAACTGTCCCTGTCAGGTGCTCTGGTACCTGCTAAGGCATGCCAGGCCTTCCCTTCTCCCAGCTCAGTGGGCCAGGCAGTCCTCCCAGGAAACCTCACACCAGCACTGTGAAATCACTCTTCCAATAAGATGAGTACTTCCAGAAGGATCGCACTGTGCTTTGCTGTGTTAACACAGATTAAGTTCTAATAAAAAGAGGTACTAAAATTTGGGTGGTTCTAAACCACCATGGCAGATGATCTGGTTTGTTTGTATTAGCAGGAAGCATCTGACTCATGCATCAAAGGAAATCTTTTTTGTAAGAGAACACCTCAGTGAAATCTGTCTTTGATGACATTTGCAGTCTTCTGAAATTATTCTTCCTTTTGAAGTTGTGGAAGTAGAGGTACCTAGGCTCAAACACTCACAAAGTTATTCCAGTAAACTGAAGAGTTCATAAATTTAACATCAGATAATAAAGCAGATGTTTCTTCTGACACCAAAGTAAGATTTCAACCAGTAACAACTAAAAGCGTCCAGACTCCTGCAAAGGGATCTTGCCCCAGCTGTCGGCCCCACTGAAGGCAGGGAGGAGTGCTCTCCACCCACACACTAACTTACTGGGTTTTTTTGGGTTTTTTTTTCCAAACAAAGGCAACATGCAGTAACTTGAAATTACAATTTTGGTTTTTATCAGAATGCACCAGTTTGGTCAGGTTACTAATTAAACCATGTATATTATGGCATACTAGTGCCTTCAAAGAGATTCTGGCTAGAGACTGCTTTCTCCAAGCCCTGCAAACTACAGCAACAAAGCTAGCTGTCAAGACTGCTCTGCTACTAGGTTTTTGCATGTTAATACACAACCACAAAAGGCAGAGAAACAAGCAATTACACTTCAGAAGGCTTTTTATTTAGTGATCACATCACAAAAGCCTTCTATTTAAAATATAAAATGCATCTTGGTGCTTTCAAGGAATTGTGTTCAATGCACATACATTCTATATGAAAATAAGTGTATGTACACAAAGATGGGAAAAGAGGAATTGTTTTGCCACCTTTGTAGCAAAAGATGGGAAAATAATCTATTCCTCTATAGAGACCCAAGATTTCTTAGATAGCCACAGTGTTAGTATTATTAATGGAAAATGGTTACATCTGGGCTCAAGAATATTTTCACCCAGCACAGATAAGAACAACAGTACCCCTGGAAAAAATAAAGCCACAGCAGGCATGTCACGTTTAGTACTTCTTTCCTAAGTCAAACCCTTCAGTATTCTTCCTCCTTGTTACCAGACTTTCTGCACTGCTCAGAAGTGCCTTCATGAATTATTTTGTATCATACACTGTAAACTAAAGGTAGAAAAGCTTAATAGAAGCCCTATAAGAAAGCAGGGACATCATCTTTCTAATTCCACCCTTTTACAAAGGAAAATTGCTACACAATTCAGAGATATGAAATCATTCTCCACCTTGTCAGTAACATTTTTTACACTTTCTCCTCCATGCAAGAAAGGAGCAACAGGAAAGAGGATTTGAGTGACTGTTGCCAACAAAACTAAGCCTTGATTATGGGGCACCACTTCCACAAACACGAAAGCAGAACTACTGCATCTAAAATGAACTGGCCTACTTGCTACTTCAGTGTGCCTCTAACTATGAGAAAAAAAATACTAATTATTTGTATTCAAGTCCATGGGCACCATCTCCAACTGGTGTGGCTGACGTGCTCACAAGAAACACAAGCTGAAATTTAAAAACTTTTTTTCAAACCTCTTACCTTTCCAAGACTTGAGGGGGTAGAGGGGACATGACACAAAACCCAAAACTTTAATGAAGGAGAAAAATTAAATCCAGGTGAGAAGGTCTTGCAGTTGTCTTCAAAAAGAGCAACTTTCTGATGTTTTGACTAAACTTTAAGATAGTAAGATACAGATCATAGTCTAAACCAAGACAGTTCTCAAAATGTCTTCTGAGAACAATTCCATCAAGACTTAGTTTCATAGCCCTCCCCTAGCTTCTCCTAGGCAAACCCCATCTATTAATTTCAGCTCGTGCTCCTGGCTTCACAGCCACCCTTTATCACAAGCTTACAGACAGAGCTCTGTCTTCTGATGGATGCACTAAGACAGAAGAATCTCAGTGTTTATTAATAAGCTAAACTATTTAAATCCAGTGTGAGTGCTCAGCGTCTGGAAGCTCCAAGTCCAGACACAAAACCTCAGGTAAGCCAGGTGACGAGTCCCACCTGACTCGTCAGTGTTCCTGTGTTGGCAGGAACACATTCACAAACCTCTCCCCACCTGCAGGTTTTTTTTTTGCCTACAGTGCAAGCAGACGCGTTAAGTTTCAAACACTTCAGAGACTCACCTAACTCAGAGGCCAGCAGCTAGGACTCACCTACCTGAGGACCGTCCCTCGGCGTGGCCGCAGCAAGGGGCGGATCTCCCTGCAGCCTCTGCCCCAAGCGGAGGCCACAGGTAGGGTGTCCTGTCATATTTCGCGCTAGGGAGATTAGCTGATGGAACTGCATCCTTCTGGTGGTGGGCCTGGGAATGGGCTGAGGAAAAGGCCCCATTTGGTTCTTGATGTGCCCAGGTCTCCCCATATTGCTGACAGCTTCCCCTAGCTGATATGGGGTCTGTTAGGGCACAGAAGAGGTAGTGAAGGAACAAGGTCAAAACTTAACCCAATAAGGACCGCGTTAAGAAGGGTATGGGCTAAGACCTCCCTTTCCATATAAAAGTATGGAAAGATCACAGGCACAAAAGAAGCTCAAGCACAGTGGCAAAACTGCATAAGCATTTTGTGATTGAGGAGAGGCTGATTTTTTTGACTCAAACAGCAAACAGGAATTTACTCAGCAGGTAGACAAGTGAATTTGAAGGCTGCATTTGGATCATTTTCATTGGAAATTAACACTAGTGTAAAATTAGTGACCTCATCTGAAGAATAACCAGATACTGGGAGGTACAACACACTGCCACTGAATGACAAGGCTGAGAAGAAATCCAGCATCTTCAAAACCACTTTATCTCAATTTAAATTGTCAGCTGTAAAAATCAAATTACACTACTAGCTTGGAGAAAGTGCTTGGAAAGCAGGATAAAAACACCTCTCTAGTCCAGTCAGCTACTCATGATCACAACTGGAAAACCCAGTTAGATCATTCCTACACAGTCACCACTTCAACAGCACAAAAGAGCAAACACAAAATATTATCCAACCATAAAAAGCACGGGAAGTACAGACTACCAACATCCTCAGAATCATATAGTTTTTTTTTTTCCCAGTACAGCCCTTCTATCCACTATGTCGTCTTCTGTCACTCCTTGATGTTCAGAGTGATGATATACATCTGACACTCCCCAAGAACCTGGTTCTATGTTCACGTCACATAAAATCTGGAATTTGCCAATATCAACCTTCTACAGAAAACAATGATGGGCAACCCATCCCACCCAGGGACTCCCAGCATTACTCACTCCCTACCTCAGTCCAGAGCTGCTCACACACACCCCCCCCAAAGAGGATCCAGTGATATGGTGTGCATCTAAAGAAAGCAGAGCCTCTACTTTACCAGCGTTCAATTATTTCTGTGCCACATTTCCCCTCTTAAGAACTTTACTATCCCTAAAGCATCAGGGAACCTACATGAGGCAGATATACACTATAGGTTTTAGGGGTTGGGTTGTTTTTTTTCCTTCCTCACGTTTATTACTAGAAGCCCTTCTTGGTTATGATTTTTCTTTTTCCACAACACATGAAGAAATATAATTTCTTAAGAGTTAAAAGCTGACACCTGCTATCATGCCACAGTCTGGTGGAAAAAAAGACAAAACACATGAATGGAGCCGACTGAAGGAAAAAGCTATTTTTGGAGCACTCATTTTTTAAAAAGTCTTATCAAACTACTGGGTGGGCAGACGAAGAATCTGACTCCAAGGACCAAGGTCTGACAGCACAAAGTGTAGTCCCTTTGTGCAGCCCTTATCTATGAGACTACGAAGCCCACAGCTGAGGCTTTGTTCTAACCGTGCCTCTGGTGAGACCAATGATCACAGTTCTAGGCACAAGTGAACAGCAATTTCCACTAGTGGAATAAAATTAAAATTTACTAGTGAGGTCCCATGCAGTAAAGTCTTAAACTAATGTTCTCACTACTCTGTCTTCTAAATCCTGAATCATCAGAAAGCCATGGTATTTCACAGAAACAGACTTTCATATTTTAGCTAACAGCAACTGAGCAACAAGATATTAAACAGGACCATCTGTTAATTTATCTCTGTATAAACCTCAAGACATTATAATGAAATGGATTTTAAAGTCTCATTTTGACATCCACCACATGATCCTCCAGGTACACAGAAGGACTGTGAGCAACCCAGCTTCACCTGAGCAGTGACTGCTGAGACAGAAACTCACACAAAAACCTCATGGCAAGAAGCCTTCGAAAGCTCAGAATGATTTATTTGGGAACAGTAGTAGCTGTTAGTATTCAAAAGTTAGTGTCAACTCACAGTTCAAAGCATACTTCTTACTATGCTGGAAAACAAAGATAACCGATTGGTGCTTTACAGAACAGCAGTGCTGCTTCTGAAACAAACCGTAAACTACTCTCGGGGTGACTAGAAACACGAGTGTTTATATGCAGGTGTTCTATAAAAATCAAACTGCAAAGGTTCTCTGTCTTCACAAAAGCAGCATTCCTGTGGCTGAGCCCTAGACCTGTCCTCTGCCCACAAGATCTCTTCCAGACATTTACAGAAGAGCCATAAGGCACAGAAATGCCCTTTCCAAGGGCACGCTACTATCAAAGTCACAAAGAGGCCTAGATCAAATGCACACTGATCTCTTCAGCCCATGCTATCACCCCAGTGGCAATACAGACTGTAAATTACAGCTAAGCAGCAGAACCAGAAGTACTGAGGTTGCAAAGAGGATTTGTTTTTATTAGGTTTTGACTTCAGGAAAAGCATCAAGTTGGCAAGAACAGTTGGACCAGACCAAAAAAAAAAAAAAAAATCACGGTGAATTATTTTACTTAGCATTGCATAGCACTATATTCAGAGGTCTATGCCTCTCTACTCCTCCCCAGCACATACACACCACCCCAGGAAGAACGAACACTTCCAAGAACCAATGCCAGCAAGCAGGAAAGTGTAATTCATGAATGATCACCCAGAGTAGCAGCAGCAGCCCAGCGTCCCTGAAGGGTGTGAAATCAATCTGCTGCTGCACTTGTGTCAAGAGAATTTTAAGGAGAAACACACTTTTGGTACTTCCACCAAACCCCCACCCGCACCTCCCCAAAACTCCGGTGAGATTACAAACACATCGAGGAGTCGGCACGGTGGGTCGCTTAGAGTTCTGAAGGTGCTGCAGATGCTTCTGGAAACTCAATTTCAGGTCGTGTGCCTTATTATACCCGACCACACTAAGTGCCACGGCCGCACACTCCCGACGCCCCGTCTTGCTGGAGCTCCCCACTCGCCCGAACGAGTCCGCGGGCGCAGGCGGGAGCACCACACAACGCCGAACTCCGGGGCTCTGTGCCCGCACCGGCCCGGGCC
>NW_008584674.1:0-16403 GCF_000691845.1 Merops nubicus | reverse complement strand
TCATTAACTGCATTCTCCTTACACCAAGGAATAGAAAACAGTACTTGACTTACAAAAAAAGAGAAAAAAAAGTACACTGTAGACTTAATTTTGTTATATAGAACTTCATCATTAGCCAATAATCTGTAAGCACATAAAAGAAAAACATGGCTTTGTCCAGACAGAATGGTCTCAACCCCATCTATTTTCTTTCTTTGTCAGAGTAATTGGAATAAGCTGGAAGAGTGATTTATCTTGACACTTGTAAAGATTTTTATGCTGTTATATACGACACTCCCAAGAAAATCAAGGGACTATGAACAGGATTATATAATTACATTGTAGATGAACCACTGGATTAAAAGCAATACTCAAAGAGAATATACCAATAGCACTCAATAAAACTGGAAGTCAAAGTGAACCATATACAGTATTTTTTAGGACCTGATTTAAGAACTGGAAAGCATAGTTACAAAATTTGTGAATGTCAAAACTGAGCAGGATTACAGACACTTTGAATAATAAAATAAAATAAAACATTAAGATCTGCAGTTAATTATATTAAACCCAAGGGAAAACATAGAAAGTGATGCATACAGAAAGGAGAAAACAAACACATAAATGCAAGATGGACAGTAACTAGAAAGAATGCTATACTGCAGAAAATATCTTCAGCACCACAGACTGAACGTGAGGCAGAAACATGCTGTTGCTTCAAAAAGAGAAAATCTTAATCCAAGATGCAGAAAAAGGATTGTTGGATGCGAGATTTGGGAGGTAATTATTCTGGTCTATCTACCACTGGTGGAATGCTTCATCCAGTTTTGGGAACCATGCTTGATGAAAGACTGAGCTTGGAGGGAGTCCAGGAGAGAGTGACAAGAGTGATTAGAGGTTGAGAAAGCATGGTGTTTGAAGAAAGGTTGAAAGAATTTGTTTAGTCTAGGAGAAAACAGACTGAGAGAGAGACGTGGTAGCAGCCTTTCAATGTGTAAAAGTTTGTTACAAAAAGACTAATGTGACTTATTCTTCATATCCACTTTAGTAGGTTTATAAATAATTAGGGCTATTTTCTGTAAAGAATATTCGGGTTATGTATTAGACATGACTTTGCAACTGATATTCTTAATAAAGGGAGCACACAAATGATTAAACTTATGCAATCCCAGTTGATATTTTTTCATATCAAGTAAACCAAACATTTATGTACTGTTTAGGCATGTTAGGTCCTCTCTCAAGGCAGGGGGAGGATTAGATGGTCTCCTCACAACCCTATTTTTCCAATATCCACGGTTCCTTATTCTGAATATTTTGTACTATTACCTAGAGGCATGAATGGAATATGATCAAACTAGCAAAAACTATCTCATATTACTCACTATTTTTATGACTTGACTTTGATTTTTGCTTATTCTAGAACAGCCAGGTACATTTTTTCTTTTTTCAGAATAGTTTTATAATAGTTCTCTCATGACTCTAATAATAGTAATCAGCTGTCAGTAAACCCCTTCTCTTCCCACTGTCTTTGCTTGAAGACAGGATAACTGCAGCTGAACACAGTGTTTCCGTTGCGGATGTACTACTTGTTTATATAATGACCTAATATAACTTGTTAGGCTGTCTATCCTGTTCTTTACTCAATCTTACATATTATTTCCTTCTTTGACCATTGTTGACACAGAGCTGACTTTTCTTAGAATGTCCATTCACACAGACTTGCAGGGCACTCTAAACTCCCCATCTTTGTATGTGCTGGTTATTCTGAATGATGTTGTGTCGTATGAACATTTTCCCACATTGTTGTTCATCCATTCTATCCATCATTCATTTATTAAGAAATAATCCTACCTCACAACCTTTATGTTCTCCAAAGTTAATCATTGCCGGATAAAACTATCCCATTAATATCCTTTGAATTTTTGTGTTCCACACACCAAATGCTTACGAAGTCATTCCCTAGCCTTTATTTTGCCTTAATCAATCATATGGAGGGGTGCACAATAAAGGCAACTCCACATCTGACTTGGCCACTGTTGAAAGTCTTTTATTTAGTAGAAAAGAACAGGGTCTTAGGGAGGCTATTTCAGATGTTTAATTTCGATGACATGAACTAATTGTCTGTTACATTCCACTGAATATAGAAATAACATGATTGGCTCACACGTGGAGTTTCAATATGTTGGCGAAGAGAATTCTTCCCAAAGCGTATGGGGATCTTGGAGCAATCATGAAGTTTCATTGTAATTGAGAAGTATGTTTTGGACAACACTAGTTGCCAAGACTTCAGAGGCTGAAATTATTGCATCTAGTAGCTACTTCATCCTAAGTATGCATTGTTCAGTACCACAGAATGCCAAAAGTCAGAAAATTATTTGTGGTGGAATTCACAAAAGGACTACAATGGCATTGCCTCTTTAAGTGTGAAACATAGCATTGACCTCCTCAGTATATGGCAACCAAGGTGGATGAACCATCAAAACCATGACGACCATCAATAGTAGAAGGTGCTCAGGGGTCCTCAGTCCTGTGTAAGCTCTGAGATGTTGCTCAGCACGAAGAGAAATCAGACGGCTTCACAGACAATCTGAAAATCTCATCTTCAGCAAAGCAGCGTTTGAATATCAGGACATTGTGAGATTCTCAGCTGAAACACTAGATTAAAAAAAAGCCTGATGAGCATTTCTTAACTCTAGAAACATTATTCTCAATCAGAAGTCAGTGGATTCTGAAGAAGATACAGAACTCAGTGGACACAGCAGAAGAGCTTGCTGAGGTGAAAGCAGAGGTGGCCTATAGGGAGCACACCCCTACTTCACACTCTCTGGTGAAGACACCAGATTTTTAACAAGTTGAGCATGAAAACCCAACAACAGCAGCAAAACCTGGGAAATGGGACACTGTAGGTGAAGCTTAATAAGAGAGAAGTGTCATAGAATCATAAAATCACAGAACAGCCCAGGCTAGACAGCACCTTAAAAGGTCATACAGTCCAACCTTTTGTGGGAATGGGAGCCTAGATGAGATGACCTTTCCTTTCCAGATGAACCAGAATGTCTACCCTTATGACTGGGCAGGTTTGCTCTTAGATGAGAAGAGCCATGATGAAGCATGTACTGTTGGCTGAGACAAGGCCTTCAAAAATCCTTTTGACTTCCCCAACCCATCCAGATTCAACTTCTCCATGTGTGACTGCAGGATGTGGTCAAGAAAAGGAAGGACACAAGTAGATCAACAACGTATGTAATAACACTAGCACTAGTCCTTTAGTACAATGACGGCCAGCCTTGTCTGGATTCCCTTACCACTTACTTCCAGCACTGACAATTATCTCATAGGTAAAAAGACAAACAATTCTTGTTCTGGACTTGCTTATTCTCTGAAAGTCAGTAACGCAAGTGATTAAACTGAAGGTATTGTATAGATGGTTTCTAGGCAACTTCTTACAAAGCAGTAAGGTTTTGTCCATGTTGTTCACTTGAAAGAAGTCAGCCACTTGAGATAGATACAGCCAGAGATGTCAGGTTTTGGAAATAAAACCCATAAAAGTCTACAATCTAAGATCACAGAATTAGTGCTGGTTGGTATGAGTGGGTCTGGTTACCCTACATTTTTGAAGTCACCGAGCCTATAGGGATTGCTGTACTGTTTTATGTTTAAAACTAAAACCCCAGGATTTTCTATGCATAATTATCACTGGCTGCAGAATCATCTCCTTGATGTTGAATCAAAAAACTTTGAAAAATAAAAACAGCTACCACACGTTCATCACTGTGATCTTTTAAAACATGCACCAGGTATGAGCTGATAAAAATATTCTTTTCTGAATCTTCAGGGAGCCTGAAACTTTATCTGTAACAGAGATGTAACCAAACTGGTTCATTCGGTTGGTTTGTCCATTGTGAAACTTAAAGATAATAGAAGTACCACAATTGTTAACTATTTAAGTGCTGATCAAATGGAAGGATATTTCTGTGACTGTTCCACAACCCCAGCCCTCTACCATTTTTTTATTTGTGTCCTTGTTTCTTCCTTAGAGTTCTTGAAATCCTATCTTTCATCTTTCCCTGTCTCTGCCCAAGGCAACTTCCACAACACAGTTCTCAGCACACCTCCCCAAAACTGTAGCACACTGAAAATTTCTGGTTAGAGTCAGAGAAATGAGATGTCCCAACAGCATAAGAAGAAAACAATAGGAAGCTTAAGATGTCATTTGCATTTTCAAAAGTTTCTGGCTGTTTCATTTAATTGGCTGAACTGTGACCATCATAACTGCCAAGTCATAGCTCAGTCCGAAACAAGAGGGATCACTGAAACCAGTGAGGAGGAGTGTGGCTCTGCCATGGGTAGGGGTGTCACCATCTGGTCCAGGCAATGCTGCCTTAATTAGAAGAACCGATTGCACACGCAAGAATCCGTCATTACGTATCTCAGCAGTTGTTCAATGATCCTAACTGCAAGCCCCATCTTGGGTTGGGATTTATCTGTGATAGATGTCACCATACTAAGGACAGGCCTTCAGTGTAAACTACAGTATAATGGAAAGATAACCAAACCAGTCCGGCTACCAGAAGCAGTACAGGTGTGTTAGTATATAGACTCATGGTATGATAGGCACTAGTTCCTTCCTGGTTAAACCTAGGTCTCTCTCTAATGCACTGCTGTCTGCAGAGTGACATACCCTTAAAACAGTTCTGATTCCAAGAAACAATGAGTGTTATTAGCAAGGTCACACAGGAACTCTGTGGTAGAATAAGGAACTGACTCCTTAAAGCCCAAACTCCAGTGCTTAAACAAACTACCAGACTACTGCATGCTTCTTGGGGAGCCCGACTCTGACAGTGCACCCCGTACCAGTCTGGCAGCCCACATCCAGGCTGCTGCCTGGAGCCTGAGCACAGGTACATAACCCCAGTCTGACCAAGCTGCAGACAGAGTTCCTCGTCTCACTTCCACGGCTCAGCAGCAGGACTCTGGGCACCACAAGAGTGATTTCCTACCCTGGGTTAAAGGACTTTTACATCCAGAGAGAGAGGGACCTTGCTGTCAGCTAGCTGAACCAAAATCAGTCCTGATACAAGCCATGCTTATGCAAAAACAAGTAAGGTATTTATGTACAAGATCTGAATGTAAAGAATGTTCATGAAGCAAGTGTAAAGGAAACAAGGGAACAGTGCTCATTTTAATAGTTTTTTTTTTTCATAGTCTGTTGACAAGTTGACAAGCAGTTTATAGGCTTCTTTTATCACATGACTGTGAAATAGAACGCATAAGAACATTTATCCATAATTCTGTAGTCATGGAAAAAAATTCTTTGTTTCCTGGAAGACACTTACTTTAAAACCTAACTCCTGCATCTTTGGTTCATTCATTCAGAAATTTCCTTTCCTTCAGGAATAATTATATGAAAACAAAAGCAGAACGTCCTTGGCAGAAGAGGTTTCCATTGCCATGCTTGTCCTTTACATTTTATATCAATCAAGTTATGTGACAATTAGACCTTATACAGGCAAATGAGCACACCAAGTTCCACACTGACTCTTGTTCGGGACCAGAGAAAGTCATGAGCAAAGTATTTCAGGTGAAAAAGAGTTTGGAAGCATAACTTATTCATTAAGGCATACCTTGCAACAGACTGTCTTTCTTTGGACTTTATTAGAATAGTTACATTCTGAAATTACTTCGTATTTATATACTTATATGGCTGTATCTGCTACCACAACATTCTCTGAAAAAATAGGAAATATTTGAAGCGAGTCATTGACCTGATTTTCTGGAAAATGCATGGCTATTCACCTAAGTCCTTGGGAAAACATGAACTCCCTTAAATTTCTTCTTAATTTCCATACCTACAGTTCTGTATGGCTTCCTTCAATAATGTACTATTGAGTAACAGGGTAATAATGGTGTTTGACAAGCTTTGATCCAACTAGTCTCAAGACTATTAACCAAATCAAACTCCTAAAGTATCTACTGGTTTAAGCAGTTCTTGGGGAATATTCTGAAATGCTGTAGAATCAGGAGGACTTCTATGTCCGAATATTTTCATTGTGAGAGTCATTAGACTGTAATTCCAAAGCAACATACACACAAAGCCATTGTGAATCATTCCTTTCTCTTTGGACTCCACAAGAAACACACCAAGGCTCCCACTTCATTTATCTTGAGATGAAAAACAACAAGCACACGAGAGAGAACAAAGTTTTAGAAAAAATTATCTATTAACACTATGCTCTATAGCCAGTAGATTTCATAAATATACAAAAGGATGATAATCAAAGACAAAGATCTTTCACCAGAATTTAACTTTTTTCTGACTTAATGCTGCTTGGATGAAAAATCCCCCCAATCTTATCAGTCTCCTTGGTGTGTTCACACACACTGCAGAAATCACAGTGAACATGCTGCCAAAGCAGATCGTGGTGGTTTCTTTCCTCATCAAACTATAAAACTGTTCCATTCACTTGTACAAAAATGTTAAAGCTACTTTCAGACTCATGAAGAAACAAGCACATTCCTCCAGTTTCCTTTGAGTATCGTTATGCCAGAAGATAGCAATGTCTGACTTAGGCAAACTGACAGCTTCTGGGCCAGGGTAGAAATATAGCTAATCAGGCTTTAAAATATACAAGATATGATGTTCAATAGATGTCTCAGAATATCTGTGGGTTAAAGAACAAGGCATATAGTGCTTTGCCCTGAGGAAAAGGCTAATAGGACAAATATCACCTGTAAGATTTGTCTGCAGTTAAACCATTTTATTTTAGACACCAACCTAGAATTGTTTGTTTCACTAAAGCACTTGGCAACACCGACCTTCTAACAATCTTTTGTTTCCACTTTTTCTGGGGGTTATTAGATCTCCCATGTGGCATGCTCACTTCTAAAACATCTTTAGGATCAAGCTATAATTTACTGCAAAGATGACTGTAGTTAGTACACGGGAATGTAGCTGAAGAAATCTGGGTCCAGTTGCCAGTACTGCCCAGCAATCCTGTTGGCCTGGGATTCTGTAGCATGGATGATTCCTTGCCGAGTCCGATGCTTACCAGGACATTCCAGCTAGCAGCTGGTCTTGCTGGTGTGCAATGAGTGAAAAATAACAGACTGAGGCATGTTTGCTACTTGGAAAACCTGCCTTATAAGACTGGCAGATATTTTGAGACTTGAGTCTGTTGCAATAAATATTGGCTGATGGCTGATCAATTAGCAGTCTGGTAGCACATTCTAATGAACTTTGTACTCTGCAGCATTTTTTATAAGGTCCCTAAAATTTAGCTTTGCCTTTTTCCTAGCATGCCTTAGAGATGACTTGCAATAGGCTAAGTAACAGCCCCAAATTTTTTGCCTTCTGGTAGAAGTCCCGTGCCAAATTAGATCCACTACAACAATGAGAAATTTTGATGGCATATTCTGTGCCTTTGCAGGAGATGGAAAAAAATTGTTTGCCTCCTCTCTAGTTTCTGCAGGGTGATTGATAGCCTGATTAAACCAGGCTGACTCCATTTGGTTACAGAACTGAGGTTTTGTTACTGTGAAAAAAAAACCTGTTACAGTGCTTTGCAGTTAAAAAAAAAAAAAATTACGTGGATTTAGACAGAAATATCTGCCTCCATGGAGACAGAGCAATGTTCAGAGAGGACAAATGTTAGTTCTCAGTTTGAACGTTACTCGCTGCTTCCCGAAGTTCAGGAAAGTGAGGCCCTCACAACACAGAGAATGACGTCTATATTCTTTGTGGTAAAGGCAAAGGCAATACAATTCAGAGAACTAAGATCTACTTTGGGTAGATAGGAAACAAATTTATTTTCAATTAAGCTACATGCTATATCTGTGCTTATAAAAGGCCTGTTGAAATGTATAATAACTCCATACTTGAATAATGAAGTGGTTGCCTTTTGGTGAGCTCAGAATTTGTAGAGGTAGGTCCATAATTCAAGAGGGTTTATATAACAACTGGTTAATCAAAAGAAATAATTATATTAAGCAAATAATAAATACCACTTTGAGACTTTGAGGTTAGCAATCATAGAGAGCAAATGGCAGATCTTTGGGTGAATTAAAAAGAAACTTGCTAAATTTCTAGAACCTGTTCATATTTCCAGCATTTCTGTCCCTTATGTAAAGGCATGGGAATGGCTTTATATTTCCTCACAGGTTTCTATTTTAGTGTTACAGGATCTCTGTTTCTTTTTGCCATTTACTCCATGCATCCCAACACTCATTGTAAAAGCATTTTAACAAACAGCATTGGTTTTTACTTGCCATCAAAAATCTTACTAACTGTACTTAACTGAAGATTGCACATAAAGTATGTGTTTGTTATTGCCTAAGTGAATTGTATGAGTTTTATATCACTTCAGCAGTTATGCCAAACTGATGAGTGTAATGTAAATAATCCAGCAATTGTTTTTGTATTGTGCCAGTGTATAAGGACACTGCCCTAACGACTGCGTCCTGATTTAACAAAGGTTATTTTTTTTAATAAGGCATACTAATCCTACTGTATTGGTAGCTCTGTCCCTTTTCTGAGTTGAGCTCTGCTATCCCACAAATTGGAAGGAAATCTCATTAGTGGAGCTATAATGAGCTGACAATGAAACCCCTTCAAGCTTGCATGCTTACAGCCATTTGCCTGTTTGTCTTACTCTTCATCATGAGCCTGAAATTGCCCATTAGGATTGCAGTGAAGAGCAAGTCTGACTGGAGCTGTGAGGCTGATGGAGCCACCAAATGGTCAGAAATCTGTCAAAACCAAAGGGGGGCATAGGATGTTATTTATGGAGAAACTGCACCTGCATGCATGTGTATATGCCTGTTCATGCTGAGGTCAGCCTGTAGGGGAGGGGAGAGAGAAAAGAGAACATAGAGATGGAATAGTGGGATAGAATTAGAAGGGGAAAGGGAGCAAGGACAGTGTTTCAGCAGAACTTAAGTGTGAGCCAGTAGCACTTTATTGAACCTGAAATTAATAAGATGTCAGTGAAGGAAACTTCTAACAAGCTGTTGCTGCAAAGTGCCATGAATGCCAGCATTAACGTCAGAATAGAGAGAGTCACAAGATGGTTATGCAAATCCTTTGAATCAAAAACTGTTTAAATCTGACTCCAGCACAGAAGAGAAGACATGGAAACTCTGATGAAACCACAGCCACTTAAATGACAGATGCTTCTGTGGACCTTCCAGAAAGACAATGTTTTAAAAAGTCAGCATTTGGGATACTAAGTACTTCAGAAAAACTGAAGTCCTGTTGTGATGGCAGAGGCCTCAAAGCTACCAAGACTAGCAGGAGATTGAGCAAAGTACTCTAAAAAACCAAGTCTGTCATGGGTACAATGAAGTAGCACAGAGTCTCTACAGTAGGCTATCACCATATTTTAGTGTATTGCACATAGTCAACAAATACAATAGAAAATCAAGTTGTCTGTAAACCATTACAGAAATTCAAGATGCTTTAAAAAAAACACATTGTGACATACATTTAAAACTGTAATCCTACTGCGACTTGAATGGAGAGTTGACTGGGCATGGAATATCAGTCAAAATCCTCACCCTGTTTATCAGAAATATCCAGCCTTAAAGGATTTTACAAATACTTTATTATCACTCTCTTACATGAAAAACAAATAAAAGCATATGCTTCTCGAATGGCCTTACAAATAAAAGGACAAAACAAAGTATTTTAGAACAGCTCTGAAATTTTGCTAGCATTTAGCAACAAGAAGTAATTCACCAAATACAAATGGGAGTCAAAGTGAGAATGGAGTCCTTCTCAGAAAAAAAGTATATTCGGTAAGATGCACTGTTTAGACTGTACAACTGCATGCCTTAATCTTCTTGTTTTATACTTTTATTTCGTAAATGTATTTCCTACTTTGAAATCAGGAATTTAACCTTTTACTTTGTGAAACTAAAACTTGTTCAAAATTAAGTCAAGAAAATCTGATTGGCATAGAGCTTTTAACGAATTCTGTGTATCTAAACAATGAAACTTGCATGGCAGCTAGACTTCTAAGCTTTCCATGTCTTAAATCAAGTTTAGTAGTCTTTTAAAATGGTGAATGTTACAAGTTCGAACACGGTTAACCTTAAGCACCAAGGCAAGAAAGGTATCAAACCAAAGGTCAACCTGAAGATGACAGTAAACCAACCACCTGAGGTGGGATTCATTGTACTTAAAACTAAGGATTAGAAATATCATCTAAGCTAGTCAAACAAACTTCTCCTGTTGTCGATAAAGAGATGGGAAACTCCAGAGAATGATTAATCACTCTATGATGAAGAGTCTCAGTTAATTGTCTACAGAGGGAGACAAGTATAAGCTTCGGGAAAGATACAGGAGAATATTAAAATTGAATAGCTGAGTTTGTTACTGCCCAACATCCACCTGCCCAAATTTCTGAAAAATATTTCTGCCCTTTAGGAAGAAACATTGTCTAGACATTAATCAGTTCCTGAATCACTGAAGCTTTCAAACACTGTATGGGACACAGTGGTTCAGGAGTAAATTCACAGAATCACTATGGACCTTTAAGATCAAGTCCAACCATTGGCTACCTCTACCAGGCCACTTCTACACCATATTCCGGAGTCCCCCATCTAGACAGTTTTTAAATACATCCAGGGATGGTGATGGAACCACTCCCCTGGGAAGCCTGTTCCAGTGTTCGACCACCCTTTCGATGTAGAAATTTTTCCTAATGTCTCACCTGAACCTACCCTGGCATAACATAACACCATTTCCTCTTGTCCTGTCAGTTGCAGCATGTACAAAGAGGCCCACACCTGCCTCCCTGCAACCTTCTTTCAAGTAGTTGTGGAGAGCAATAAGGTCTCACCACAGCCTCCTCTTCCTCAGGCTAAACAACCCCAGTTCCATCAGCCATTCCTCATAAGACTTATCCCTCAAGACCGTGTACCAGCTTTGTCACTCTTCTTTGCACCCTTTCTAGAGCCCAAATGACCTTCTTGTACTGTGGTGCCCAAAACTGAACACAGTACTCAAGATGTGGCCTCACCAGTGCTGAGTGCAGTGGGACAATCACTTTTCTGGTCCTGCTGACTACACCATTCCTAATACAAGCCAGGATGCCATTGGCCTTTTTGGCCACCTGGGCACACTGCTGGCTCCTGTTCAGCTGGCTGTCAATCAACACCCCCAGGTCCCTTTCTGCCCAGCAGCTTTCCAGTTACTCTTCCCCCAGTCTATAGCTTTGCTTGGGGTTGCTGCGGGCTCAAGCACAGAACTTGCATGAGCTTTAACAAGGCCAAGTGACAACTGACCACGGCCCATCAGTCCAGCCTGTCCAGGTCCCTCTGAAGGGCCTCCCTACCCTCAGGCAGATCAGCACACCCACCTAACTTGGTGTCACCTGCAAACTTACTGAGACTGCCCTCAATCTCCTCATCCAGATCACTGATAAAGATGTTCAAGAGGAGCAGCCCCAGCACTGAGCCCTGGAGAACACCACTTGTGACCAGCTGCCAACCAGATTGAACTCCACTCCCCACCACTCTGGGCCCAGCCATCCAGCCAGTATGTGACCCAGAGGAGCATGCACCCAGCTAGGCCTAGGACAGACAGTTTTTTGAAGAGAATGCTGTCAGGCACAGTATCAAAGGCTTTACTGAAGTCAAGATAAACAACAAAGGTGATCCTTTCCCTCATGCACCAAGTAGGTCACCTTGTCATAAAAGGAGCTGAAGTTTGTTAAGCAGGATCTGTCCTTCATGAACCTGTGCTGACCAGGCCTGATGTCCTGATTACCCTGTAAATGTTGCATTACGGCACTTAGAATGATCTGCTCCATGACTTTTCCTGTCACCAAGGTCAGACTGACAGGTCTGTAGTTCCCAGGATCCTCCCTCCTCCCCTTCTTGTTAATGGGCATCACATTAGTGAGTCTCCAGTCCATTGGGACCTCCCCAGTTAGCCAGGACTTCTGGTAAATCATGAGGAGTGGCTTAGTAAGCTCATCAGCCAACTCCTTCAGCACTCTTGGATGCAACCCCTCTGTCCCCATAGATTTATATATGTCTAGGTGATACAGAAGATCACTAACCATTTCCTCTTGTATTATAGAGGCTGCATCCCAATCCCTGCCTTCCAGCTCAAGGGGCTGGCTACCCAGCAAGCAGCTAGTCCTGCTATCAAAGACTGAGGCAAAGAAGCCACTCAGTACCTCAGTCTTTTCCTTGTCCTCAGTCACTGTTTCCCCCTGCATCCGCTAAAGGCTGAAGATTCTCCCTAATCCTCCTTTTATTATTGTACTTGTAGAACCATTTTTTTTGCTGTCTTTTACAGCAGTGGCCAGATTAAGATCTAGTTGGGCTATGGCCCTTCTAATTTTCTCCCTACATATCCTCACCACAAACTTGTAGCCCTCCCTAGTGGCCTGTCCCCTTTTCCAAAGGCTATAGACGGTCCTTTTATTTCTAACTTCCAGCCAAAGTTCTCTGTTCATCCAGGCTGGTCTTCTTCCCTGCCTGTCTGCCTTTTGGGACATAGGAATGGCCTGTTTCTGTGCCTTTAAGATTTCCCTCTTGAAGTCTGTCCAGCCTTCCTGGAATCCTTTGCCCTTCAGGATGGTCTCACAAGGGACACTGCCAATCACTCTCTTGAAGAGGCCAAAGTCTGCCATAGGGAAATCCAAGGTGGCAGATCTACTAGCCCCCCCTCCTTGCTTCTCCAAGAATAGAAAACTCCATTATTTATGATCACTAAGTCCAAGACAGCCACCAGCTGTGACATCTCCAACAAGTCCTTCTTGGTTCACAAGCAGCAGGTCTAAGAGGGAACCTTCTCTAGTCAGCTCCTTCACCAGCTGCACCAGAAAGTTATCTTCCACACCCTCTAAGAAACTCTGTGACCATTCCTTCTCTGCTGTATTATATTCCCAGAACACATTTGGGAAGCTGAAGACCCCCACAAGAACAAGAGGGACCGAACACAAAACCTTTCCCAGCTGCTTGTAGAGTATTTCATCTATCTCACCATCCTGATTGGTTGGCCTGTAACAGGCTCCCACCTCAATATCTCCCTTACTAGCCTTCCCCTTCATTCTTACCCATATACACTCAACCCTTTCATCACCATCATTAATTAGTACACAGTCATATCCCTTCCTGACATAGAGGGGCTACCACAGCACCTCATCTTCCTCACCTGTCCCTTCTGAAGAGTTTGGACCCACCAACTGCAGTACTCCAGTTCTAAGAGTCATGCCAGTACGTTTCTGTGATGGCAACTACATCACAGTTTTCTTGCTGCACGATGGTCTCCAGTTCCTCCTGTTGGTTGCCCATGCTATGTGCACTGGTATAGATGCACTTCAGCTGGGCTGGCATTCCCATCACCTTTTTTGAAGGGAGAAGCCCTAATCCCCTCTGAACTATTTTCACATGCGCCCACGGTCACTTGTCTATCTACCCTTGTATCTTTGCTACCACAGGGATCATCATCCCCCAGCTCCACCGAGACAGATGACTGTAAGACCCTACTACCACACCGTCCCACAGGTACTAGCATGCCATTGTGGCAATTATTGGCTTCCCTTTGTAGCACATCATATCTGTTATGCAAGGGTACCTGGGAAGGTGGGGTAGACATTGGGCAGACATGCCTGGAGAGCCTGTTGTGCCAGACAGGAACTTATTGCCATTGACTCCTCTCCTCCAAATCACCACACTCGGCTGGGCAGAGAGAGGACAGGCGGTTCTCTGTGGCAGGGGTTCTGTCTACCTGCTGGCTTTCCATTATGGGAGCCAGGGTACAATGCCCAACATTTATCTCTCTCTCACATTCCCTGATGGCCCTCAACTTGCTTATCTCCTCCCTGAGGTCCATCACCAAACGCACGAGCCGGGGTGCACCCCCCACAGGGGTACTCACCCCTGCCATCGGAGAGTGGCCTAAGAGCCGGGCACACCCTGCAGCCCTGACACCTGGGTGGCACCATGTTGCCAGGAGCGCTCTATCTGGGAGGCTGCATCAGAGCTGGTGGGTGAAAGGCACAGAGATGCCACGGTCTTCTTAGGAGCAGCTACCATTGCGCTCTGGCCAAGTGGGCAGGCTTCAGAGCCCCGCCTTGCCCCAGGAGCCGGATCACTTGCCTGCTCAGGGCTCCCGCCCTCCCCCGAGTGCCACCCCCTCGCCAATTGTTTGCTCAGAGTTCCCAAGAGGCTTTGATGAGGGGGGTGAGGTCTCAGCGAGCGGCACTTGGGCTGTTAATGCCTCCCTTGGAGCCCCCGCTGCCTCAGGCAGCCCACCCACAGCCTGCGGGTCTCGGCAGTGGGTACTCCCGCGTGGGTCAGGTGTCACTGCCTTGGCTTGGCAGCCACCTCACGGGTGCAAAGTGGGTTTCCCTTCTGCTGTCCAGCTTTTAAATGCAGTTCCTTTTCTGTCAGAACCCTCAAGGCAGACGTCAGTTTTCAGACAACTGAAGTTAGATAACAACAATCTCCCACTTAGAGATCTACCCTGCTAACTATGAAGTGTTATTTATCTTGTGTGAAATTTATTACATGGAAAGAGAATTAGTGTACAGGAACATAGTGGAAATGTTATGATTCACACTGCAGACCTTGGAGACTCATTATAACTTGCTGAGTCTTGCAAGTGAGTAAAAAAAAGAAAAAAATAAGGCAATTTGAAGTCTAAGATGCTGTATTTCAACATTGGGGAGTTATCAATTAGTTTTCATTATTTATTTTAACATTGCATGGAATGTGTTCTGTAAAAATAATGAAGTCTTAATAAAAGGAAACTTTGGCACTTCACTTTTAAATTTTTCTTAAATTGAAAAAGGTGATGGAAAGTTTGTTAATTACAGGTCATACATGTCAGTGATTATCAATGAACTGATTTATTTTCTGCAAGTTTTGTTAATCATAAAATAATGATTCAGTGAATGTTGAATTCATATTGATGTCCCCCAACTGGACTTAGTGAAAAAGTCTGCAACTTCTACAAATTGAGCTACTTTAGTGGGTCACATCTTTCAAAGTATACTTAAAGTCAGCTACTTTATGCCATGCTGTGTTTTCACCCAGTGCGTGTGCATCGGTCGATGTGTATAGCTGTCACAATTTAGGCCCAACTGGCAACTAAGCACCACTCCTCCTCCCCTAGCCCCCTGCTGTGGGGTGGGAAGAACAAGATAAAACCCCATGCATTGAGATAAGGGGAGTTCTAATAGAACAATGCAAAGAGAGAAGCAGCAACAGTAATTATAACACTACTAGTGTAATAATATATAAACCAAGTAATATACAAAACAACAGCTCAGCCCACCACCTTGGACCTGCCACCACCCAGCCCTGTGTGCTTCCCCCAGCCAGCTCCACCCCCACCTAGTCCCCCCCATATACTAGACATGACATCAGTATACTATTGAATATCCCACTGGCTGGTTCAGTTCAGCTGTCCTTGCTGTGGGTGCCTCACAACTTCCTCTGAAAATTAACTTTATCCTAACTGAATCCAGGACATTATCCACCTTTTATTCTAGATCATCTACATGATGCACAAATTCTGCACTTTACAACCAATTACCACAAGATTCTACACTTTCCAACTATTTATCATTACTTTTCCTTTCCTATATAGGCCATATATACATATATATACATATATACACACATATACATTGATAGCATTCCCTTAACTTATGGCCTAGCCCTGTAATGTGTCTGTTGAGTCCATTTAATCCATTACTTTGAGGCTCCATCTGTCATAACAGTTTCTAATGGCAGGAAAGATGGTGTCGGATTGTTGCAGGCTACATCCAGACCTTGAGGCTGGTGTATATAGTGCAGTCCATGCCCACAGTCTTTGGATTGAAGATTTGATCTTGAGGAAGTTGCTGGGTGCCAGTGAATTAAGCCAGTTCATGTTTCATCACTGCTGCCCCTCATTCAGTGCACTCATAACTACCCAGCCTCAGGACAGATCATTAAGTGGTATTCTTGAAAAAAAAATTATGCAAGTCTAAAAAAGACCTGGACATATTCAGAAAGCACAGCAATAACACTAGTTTGATCTTTCTAAGTTGGAGAGATAGGGGTTCAATGGGTGGACTGTTCAGTGGGTAAGAAAC
Source organism: Merops nubicus (assembly GCF_000691845.1). Lineage (NCBI taxonomy): Eukaryota > Metazoa > Chordata > Aves > Coraciiformes > Meropidae > Merops > Merops nubicus. The sequence goes on along the minus strand of NW_008584674.1, from coordinate 330 downwards.
TGGCTGGACGGTCACACCCAGAGAGTAGTGGTCAATGGCTCAACCTCTAGCTGGGCAAAAGTGACAAGTGGTGTCCCTCAAGGGTTCGTACTGGGACCGGTGTTGTTAACATCTTCATCAATGGCACAGACAGTGGCACTGATTGCACCCCCAGCAAGTTTGCTGACTATACTAAGCTGGGAGGTGCAGTTGACATGCCAGAGGGATGGGAGGCCATCCAGAGGGACCTGGACAGGCTGGAGAGGTGGGCTCAGGTGAACCTCATGAGGTTCAACAAGACCAAGTGCAGGGTCCTTACCCCAAGAGGGGCAAACAATGTTACCAGTACAG